>NC_092858.1:96170416-96198277 GCF_032062135.1 Pyxicephalus adspersus | reverse complement strand
TGACTAAAAAAGTTTTTCCGACCATGTTTTAGGCAGATCTTGCCTTTTGATCTATCCTAAAGAACTATCAATGTGATACATTTTCTTTTGAATCCTTTTTAAACCCTTTTATAAATTATATCTGCTTCTAAGGAATTCTATTGGATGAAACACATCGGGCCTGATTTATTAAAGCTGAGTGATCCATTAAACCTAGAGTGAAATCATTTGCTGTTGACATAAATCAAGGCAAGATTCTTGAGACAGGTGGACATTATTCAAATAAATACCCCAGTGCTTCATTTGGGTGTACACTATAAGCAGGCTGCACAGGTGAGTCTGTAATTCAAGCATTGGTTAGATATTAACTATAAGCGCCCCACTGGATGTAAATGCTTCTGGGTCCATAAAGCTTAATGACCCTCAGGTCCATAGTTTCTTGTGTATGGAGAGGTTTTTACTGTAATATTTTTCACTTTCAAAAATTAAAAGTTGTATTTTCATATATGAACATTTCATAACCACTCTTCTCCTTTTCTTTATCAGCATTTTATGTAAACACAAACCTCAGATACAAACTTGTGTGTTCTGCAAACTGTGCTTGCATATATGTATATATTGTTGATTTTTTGATATATAAATATATATATATATATATATATATATATACACAAAATACACACCGAAAGTATACATTAAAACGTCAGTGTTACTATTCTATTATAGGGTGAACCAGCCAATATGACATAAAGGGTTACATAAAGGGTACTGAAAACTATCAACCAAGCCCATATACTAAGAAAATAATCTTTGCCTAAATGAATCCACATAGGAATCCGCATATATAATCACAATGTAAAGTGCACATATTTTAAGCCCATCATATATAATTAAAGTCCATCAACATAGGGTGATTTCCCTTTAATCAATTCAAGATAAATTTTCATTACCACTAGTGTTCTCTAATCAAACAATATTCTTCAGATTGAATTGACCACTTAGGGGATGTGATTCTTCCACAGTTTCCTGTGGAATTTCATTTTACATCATCATTTCTCAAGTACCTTTTAATCCTTTATACCAGGGACAATCAAAAAATAATGAACAGACATATAGCATAAAATCCCCACATTTCAATATTAAAACAGGTTTTAATACATTTACATTAGATCGCTAATTTTAACACCAGGTTCAATACCTAAATCCTAAAATTGTTCACATTCCTTCAGAAGCAAGTACACCTGCCGTTGTTCGGATTGTGAAGTGAGGTCAGTAACTTTTGATCAATGAACCTGATTTAATAAGGCTCTCCAAGACCAGAGGAATTCATTAGGCTATCATGGGAATACCTGGGTGATCCAGAAAACCCGGAGGGGTTTGCAGGGGTTCTCCCTTTATAGTCTATAGCTATGTCCCCCCAGTCTTTGAGAGCATTATTAAATCAGGCCCAATGTGTTTCATCCAACATAATTTCTTAGAAGCAGAAATTATTTTAAAGGGTATTAGAAAGGCAAAAGCAAATGTATCACATAGATGGTTCTTCTTTAAAGTAGGTCGATCAAAATGCAAGCCATACATACCTTTCAGAACCTATTTTAAAAATGCACAGTAAAAAAAGAAAAAAAAAAAAAAGAAAGTTATCTGGCTTTTTCCTAGGGTGCTGATAAAGCTCAGAATGCCATACCTTACAAGGAGAAGTTTCAACACTGATTCCAATGATTTGCCTTGCATCCTCACGTTTATACAATTACAAATTAAAATTTTCACCATATCTTAACTTTTACACATGTATTTGATGTAGAAATAGTGACTAATAGCTATTTAAGGCATATGTGATTAGACTGGCATTGGTCAGACATTTTTCCCTTTTTTGGCTGAACTGGACAAATGTCAGGACTTGGAGATCAAGTCTGAACGGGAGCACAGCGCTCATGCTTGCGCAGTGAGATTGGCACTCTTTTTTCCCCTTTACAGCATGCCACATCACCCAAACTCACACCTTAGCAGTGTGGGGTCGAGGCACACAACCAGAACAAGGAGGAAGATGGATAAAGATGGCGGTGCCTGGCGCAGCATAGAGCTACCTACCCACCAGGCTGAAAGTGGATTCCAGGACTGTGCAGGACCCAATAGAGAACATCTCCAGTGGGATTGAGGGATCTGCAGAATTAAGGTAGGTGTGATTTTTTAATTTCAGTTTAGTTTTACTTTAAGGATGGGTTCCAGGGAGAATGTATAGTTCAAGATGTAAACACTGCATTACTGTGAGCAGTGATAATATACTGTGAATGATCATATATGAGCTCTGCATAATCAATATAAGTTTTTAACAGAATAGTAGGGCAGGATGCAAGAGGAAAGTAGGACTGAGCTTTCAATCTAGAATTTCAACAGCAGAACTTGAAAACTGAAAATACAACACAAACAACATTATAATAAATAAACTGCAAAAGCAGTACATCCTTACTTCACTCTATTATATGAAGAATACTAAATCTGTAAACTTATATTGTACCTCATTTTTGTCTTACCTTGAGTTCCTTATCATTTCTCTGTTGTAGTCTTTGAACCAAATCAATACCAGAATAATTTGTTTAACTGTAAAAGAATGAGAGTGTTCAATAAAATGTTTGGCTAATCGTTTGATCTGTGTACATGTATAATTCTTTTTTTTTTATCTTAGAAGGTTCTCCAGGTATCACACTACACTAGCGCCAACACAACAATTAAATAATCATTTCATAAATAGGTTGTGGCTTTTGTAATCATTTTACTCTTCTGTGAATATCTAAAATAATGTATAAAATAATGTATGCTTAAAAGGCATGGATAGCAGTCACTGTTTCTAGGTCCTAAAAAAGTAAGATAAGCAGATACAGAAAGGTTTCTTGCAAATTATCAGGATCACGGCTCAATGTATCTAGCTAAAATTTGTAATTATATATGTATACATGGATATCCATATAAAAATAGATTCAGCATGGCCAGCGACTTAAAATGCTGAAAAATGTTGTTAAGAACCTAATATGTGTCTTACAGAGGAACTAAAGTTCTGCTTTCAAATACTAGGATCAGGAATGGTTTTATTGCAGAAACGGACAGGCAATGTATCTTCTGCAATAATCACCCTTACCTGCCTGATTTCCTTTCTCAGCTGTCAAAAATACCTTAGCTGTGCCTTAAGATTCTTACCCATGCCCTAATATAAGCCCAATATGCTCTTTGCATGCTTCTTTGTTAAGAAATCTATGATGACACAAAAAGTATGTTAACCTGTTCAATCACCTAATTCTCTGAGAAATAGATTGTCACACTATCAAAAACTTTAATAATTTATATTACTAAATAGTTAAGCAAGAATTTTAGTCACTAACAATTTTCAGCAAAATTCATATTTTTCGCATGTACGTATAAATTTTATGAAATCTTCTGCTATTGGTTCAGTGCTTTTTATCCAGGCTCATACAGTTACAATATTCCTTGTTAAAAACTGCTCTTTTACAAAAACGTATAAATATGTTTCCATTAATAAATCTTTTAAATCTTGTTCATCTTGATGCTGCTTTTGAGAGAGGTTTAGGCTACTATGCCTGGTGCTATTCTTATAGATTTACGACCCATCTATCTGTATATTACATACTCCTCATCAGTTTGCTCAGTAAATTACATGACCCCTGCACTTTGTACATTACAGACTTCTGAGCTCTTTATGAGCTATTATGTACTTATGACCCCTGCAGTATAGACATTATTTACACATTTCATATTTCTGACATATCTGGCTTTCATACTTCAGCTGTCATTGTCCAGTGACCAGATTGGCTAAGCCATACTATGCCTTTCATTGACAGGTATAATACAGCTCATTAATTAAAATTCAGAATTTCCAGATTTGATTAGTTTTTTTGTAAGATCTAACTTGATTTGATCTGAGGAAGTTTACTGCAGTCTATGAAAAATAAAAGGTTTCAGAAACTGAATATTTTGTAGTGGTACACCTAACAAATCTGCCTAAAGAATGAAATGATCATTAGCAGTAAGCTCTTTCTTATGTATTCTTCTTGAGGTCATTTCCCTTTCCATATTTAAACTTCCTTTAAAAATACTAGCAAATATAAATAAATAAAAAGAGCAATCCATTTTTGTTCTCCTTGTTTTAGCAGTTTCTTTGATGATTCAATAATTCAATCATTCATGTTCTCTGTAGACTCCTCACTGACACAAATAACACTTTTCTGTATTCATGGGGATATCTTTTTGCAATATGCATAATCTTACATTCCCCTGATTTCCAGCTACATTAAAAATATGAGGCATGCATCTATATATCTTTCAGGCTGCATTTGCACTTCTTTTTTTCAGAAACCTTTTAACAGCATCATGTTATGCCCACAAGCTAGCGAAGGCAGTTTTAGACACTGTGCTAGTTTACGACCAAGAAAAAGAAGTTTTTGACCTAGAAGTAGTTTTGAGAAAGACAACTTAATTTCAACAGTTTTCAAAATAGGTTACGTTATACTCCTGCATACCTGGTACTCTTCATAACTTTATTCTTACACCTTTATTCTAATGATGTTTGTTACAAATCCAAAAAAAAAAAATTATACATGGATTATGTATTTTTATGACAGCCTAAACTAAGTAACAACCAAATTGAGATAGACAAACACTAAAATAATGTGCCCACTTCCCTAAACAATTATAAACTGTCCAAAATTAACCGCTGTTTGTGTTAACAGCTTCGGTTTTGTGGTGATCGCTTGTGGCTGGGGTCTCTTCCAAGAGGTGTGTCTGTGTCATGACAATGGAATGGGCAGGCAGTGGTAGGTGGGTAGGGCTCGTTTCTTAGATACCAGTTCCACATGGCTCCTTAACACAAAAGCATTCTGCAGGCATACAAAATTAGTCCTGTCATCAAGTGTTTCCAGCTTTTGAACTCAGTAATCCAAACCTTGTGATCTTTGGGTTCACCTTTAGGCTACATCACATTTATTTGGTCGCAAGTTCTCTTATGTACATTAGGTTTTTTTTATACATATTTGATTGTTTCATTGAAGCATTACATTTTTGCATGAATTCTTAGTCTGCCTCCTGAGGGCTTTATATACATTTTTGTATTTTTGTTATTTAGGTCCCTTTTATAAGATCAAACATATGAGTTGGATCCACATTATTCAAGAGTATGTCATGAGCTGCTTTGGGGTCCCTTGCTATTCATTATTCCTTTAATGAAATATATCTCAACAAGTTTTTCGAAGGGTAAATAAATTTGTTGCTCAAGAATTATTTATGACACACATTTTCTCATTTGTTTGTGGTGGTAAGACTAACTTATTGTTTGTACATGAAGGGGGGGAAAGGAAATAGGGACATTGGGAAAATGACATATGGGCAGTCATATAGCAAAGCTTTATATGAGACCATCTGCTAGTTTAGCATGCAAGAGTTATCACCAATGTATGTAGGCACTGCAGCATATGAAAGTGAAAATATGTGACTTAAGAGTAGTGGTGGTAGGATAGTTTAAATCATAGTCAATTTTTATCCAATCAATTCTGACTTTGGACCTGAACTCAAACCAATCAATCAAAAGTAGATGCACGTGGCATCATCCAGTGACAGGATGTCACATTGGCATACCTGTCCCTGTTATTTACAAATATATGCAGCTGTTGTTAGAAAGGACATCAGTTCATCTTGGCTGGATAGGCTGAGCCATATGGTCATTTCAGCTGGATGATGTTGACAGCTGTTAAGGTCTGCCAGCTAGATTGGCTAAACTGTACACTATATTTGTCAAACACTAATATAGTGTTCACCTTTGCCTGTTCACAGTTTGCATTAAAACCTTTTTTAATGCTGCGGTTTTGAACCCTTTTACATTAAAATATTTAAACACAGACAAAGCTCATGGAAGACTTTTTAACCTGTTTTGCTGTGGTTAAACTAGGTTATACTTGCTTAGTGAATGGCAGATCAATTTATGGGTGAATACTTTGGTTTTAATCATTACCCTCAAAAAAAATTGATATATTCCAACAAATTCCTCATCAGGGCCTGGGACAGTATTAGAAATCAAAATTTAAGGCCACATATGGGAACCAATGAACATAGTGGAGCATTAAATGTGAAATCCAGGAACTACTCTCCTTCAGCCATACACAACCATTTCTACCACATAGGTTAAGCAGATGAGCCAAGACAGTTCACCAGAACAAGACTTGGCATTATTTTAGTCTACCAGTTATCAGTCTGTTAGGGGCTTGTTATTATCTATGTTATTCAATTTCCAAAAAACATTTGTTATGAAAAATTAAGACACTTAAGTATACTGTATTCAAACAAAATCTATAAAGTTTTAAAGGAACTAAAATTACTATTTTAGGCATCCACTTTTAAGAATTCAAAATCAAGAAGGTTATTACTGCAGAAAGGGACAGGCGATTGGATGATTGATTTTATATACACTTGTGCATACTCATGTTGTTTTGAGAAGGTAAGCGGCTTTGCCATTTTGGTCAGTCAGTGGGGGGTGATGCTTTTGTGAAGAGGAAGAAGATGAAGAATCAGAAGAAGAGCCAAACCTGGAGATCATTCTCATGAGCAATAACACGTCCCACCTTGCAGAACTGTACTCCCACTGCCTGTAGCTATTGCTGGAGTTTTCTGCCTTTCCATGAACCTGCCTAAATGGCCCACACATTATGGGCTTTGGATTTGAAAAGTGTAGGGATGGCTTGGTTTAAAAAATAATAATGGTTTGTTTTCTGTTCTTTAACTGGGCATAGCACATTCCATATGATCTTTAAAGGTGCTGGTTTACTGAGCCTTCACTTGGATTACTGGCCAGACATTCTCTAGTGATGGACTTATGACTACAAGATGAAGACGAACAATGAAAAAGAGGGGAAAGATGACTTTGAAGAAGATGTGAAGATGGCCCTTTCTGTACAACTATAACACAAAATGCCTAGATGATGACTTCCTCCAAAAGGCAGCAACAATAGAAGCAGCAGTAGCAACATCAGGAGTAGTAGCATCACCATTTATCTGTTTAACCTTTGGAGAACTGGAAGCAGATGAGAAAAAGGAGTTAGTATTTGCTGGACACAGTATTTTTCCCAAATCAGTGGATGATGCTTCTTCATGTACTGGATGGGGGGAGATGTTGAATATAGTGTGCCCGGTCAACTGCAGCTTGAGTTGAGTAAAAATGTGCCTAAACAGGGAACGCTGTGATGAACTAAAGGTTAGTGCAGTGCCTAAACCAAAGGTATCGGCAGCTACAGTGGACAGGGATCCACAAACGTTATAAGAAGCCCTGCCTTCCAAAATTGCTCAGTACCTACCTCTCTATCCCCTTTTTCCACTGTCCTTATCACTCTCACCTAATCCTCATGTCTTGTCCAAAACCCTATCATCATCATAGTCTGACTCAGAATATCGCAAATATGTTCCTTAGTAATCTGTTAGTTCAGTTTATGATTACAGAACCAATTTACCTTTTTAGTGATAAAAGGCACAGAAAATGCTCCATATTTCTAAATCTTTTAATTCACAGCTTCAAGCAACTAAAACATTTTTTTAAAGCTTTTGAGGGCACTATTACTGCTAGGCACCTTACAGAATAAACAAAACCATCAACACTAGTCCCTGGCCCTACAGATTCTTTCAAACCAACTTCCCTATCACAATCAAAACATTGACTAATTTTGCATTGAAAGTGGTTTACCAACATGTTTTTGGAATAGTTAAAAACAAATTGAAGTACCTATAAACTCCACGTGGGTTGTGTGGTTGCTGTGAAAATGTAAACTTGTGACCCCCGGTGATGAAAGTCTGCTACCTACCCACTGTGCTATGAAGTTAGTGCTATGAACTGTAAATGTATTCATTTCAGTTGCGATATGATGTCAACAGATCTTTACAAAATTTTGATCTAATTAAAAGGTAGGATATTGTTTTATTGAAAGCACTCTATGTAATCAAGTGGCACTATTATTATGCTTTCCATGAAATGGGAGAGCTGATAATGTGCTAATTAGAAACTCTCCAGTGAATGACATACAATATATTAGTCTGTGCCCATCCTCTTCACTACATCAAACTGCAGCACAAATCATACTGAAAGAGAATAGAAATAGCTCTTAATGTATAATGAGTGCCAATGTAACAAGCTTCTTATACAAAACATCTGTGCATCAAAGAAATAATACACATTTATTAAACATCATTAAACAAATTAGAAAAAAAAAACAGGCCATCAACATCTTCCTATGGTATATGTCAGCTTCAGTGACAAACCAGCAAAATATACTTGGGGTCTACATCTATCTTTGCTTGAGGTGGTTGGTCATTGCTGGAATAATATTAAAAACTAATAATATTTTTTAATTTATGACATAGTATACATTTATGCAGAATGCTGATGGGTGTTCTTCATATGGTATTACAGATTATATTGATGTTTAAACAGATATTGGTTGTTTGATCACTGAAAGCTATGCTCCATGTCACTTGATAAGATCTTTAAGAGATAGGCTTTTTTTCATTCTAGATATTTATTTGTTGGAGTATAATAAACCTAGACAACTTTTTTTTTGGGATCTTGCTAAATGTATATTTTAAGTTTGGCAGTGAGAAGCATGCAATCAAAGTGAACTGCCATTTTGTTTTGTTGCATAATGAAAGTTGATTTTATATGGTTTATACATTGTTTTCCTTTGAGAAGGTAAGGAGATAAAAATTGTGGACATAAACCAAGAGGATAGGTGCCTGGGGAAACCAAAGAAATATTGTTTTTTTTATGCATTCTGACATAGGTGGACCAACCAGCCAGATCTTAAGCCCACATAACCCTAATTTTAGTTTAGTATCCTTTTCCACCATTACTTTTAAATGTTTTCAAGCTAGGGTTTTCTGTACAAACAAGCCATAGATTTTGCAGCAGTTATCATTGAGATGTGCTGGGCTTCTTGTGTATTTTGCACCCCTAGAGACAAATTGACTACCTCCACACATACCTAACTTCAGTCTATTCTTTGTTATATATGCGTCAAGAGAGGAGTTTTTAGGGTAAAGGACTACACTTAACTGAGCGACTTTGATGAGGCAGTATGGCTTCCACTTATATATGATGTATGCAAATCCAATAGCTTTTTTTAATGCTAATTGGAGTTTTTGCTGGCTGACTTGTTTAAATGCAGGGACAAGCCTGTTGAAAAAAGCTAGTTGCCATTTTTTATGCAGTAGACTCATTCTCATTACAGCAAGCAGCTTGGAAATGCATACCAGGCTTTTGCTTTACCCCTGCAGTGAAGGAAATGGAGCAGAAGAATAATGGCATACAAAAGTAAAATGAGCAGTGACCTACCAAAATATTTTAGACATCTCTGCCATTTGCTAGGTGTGCAGGTCTGGTTTCCAGCTAGTGACATGAAAAATGTGGGTGGGGAGGTTTGAAGGACATTGAATGGTTGGCATTTTGTGTATGGTCAAGAAAGTGTTGCATTTCCTATAGCACACACAGTCATCAATTGTAATTTCAAAACATTATAGGCATAGAGCAACTATCATACCTTTGGGGCCATAGAGAGTTGAATTGTATCATTACCAGAATAATGTTCTCCGTAAATATTTCAAAATATGGGTAAATGATAAATATGATATTTCTAAACTTAAGGGTTTTTCCCTTTAAAACCACAAAGGATTGTGCATCATGCATCATTTGAATAGTCACCCATAAGTAAAAGTTTACATCCTGATGTTTATAAATGGTTTCTGACATTATAAATCAACATTTAGTATTCATCGCTCTAACCTGTGAACAACATTGCCTGGAAATCTCATGCAGAGGGCAAACCAAGCTTTATTCTCTTTTAATATCTGGCCTTGGCATACAATTCAACTTTCATTTTGTTCCTTCATGGCTGATGGGTCCCATCAAGTAAAATTCAATCTTCATAACCTGTTCCCTTCAAGAATGAAAGCCAAAAAAAGAAGAGTATTTTCCCTAGGAGACATCAGTTATTTGTGGTTATGATATATTTCATTTACTTTTCTTTTTCCACTCACACAAGAGGAGCGTTGAATTTTTCTTCACTGCTTTTCCCTGACCTTAGTGCTTTTCTGTATGTGGCAAAAGCTACCCTATACAATATATAAACAAACATATGCAATGATATATAGAAATTCTAATGTACTAGGGCTTACGTTTAGTTTATTTTGTTGTAAACATTAGTTACAGGTAAGGGTTAAATTCACATTAGGCGGCAGTAGTAAATTTACAGTGGCAATAAAAACAAATACTGGAGAAACTTTGAGTGCCAAAGCTTATGTAGCATATGTCGCAGAGGAGCAGATGTAATGTGGCATCGCTTGAAGTGACATCAAGCACAACACAAAAGACTCCTTTAGATGCCGAAATCAAAGAGACTAATATGTGGGATCCAAAAACCAACATGTTACATTCTTTTATTAACTAATTAAAATGGTCAAATAATGGAACAGGTCTCAATGGATCAGAATTGACCTTTAAGCTACCCAGCTAGTGAATATGCAAGCTTCAAGGTTTAGTTATATTTGTAACTAATGTCATGTAAGATTTCTTTGTTTATTTAAAATGTTGCATGACAGGAACTCTTAAAGGTAATGTTAAAATGTAAAATGTTGCTATGATTTTTATCTTACCAGCAAAAGTTAAAATAGTAAGCATTTAGAATTGGTTCAGTTTCATTATTTGCCTGTCATGTATATTTCACATGGTGGGATATATCTGGGCTCAATAAAACCTTAATATCTGACAAATGAGTTGTTGCTGCTCAGATCTCTGGTGCTCCAGTGGGAAGTATGGGAATAGATTATTATAGCATTGGAGGCTGTAAATTTATTTCTGGCAGCGCAAACCTGCGAATTTCCAGTTATGTTACTTTAAAGACCAGCTACACCCTATTTAAAATTATATATATAGATATATATATATATATATAAATATATATATATACATATATATATATATATATGTGTGTGTGTGTGTGTGTGTGTGTGTGTGTGTAATTCTATTGAGATCAGTGTGAGAAATCCTTGCATAGTGTGACCTTGTATTGGAGTCTTTTGCACAAATCACAATATTTAAGTTTTATATTTGTTTTAAAAAAAGAAAATCTGACATTCAGCAAACAATCTCTGCAGGTGAATCTTCCAGGTGTTTTAAATACCAGTGATTGATTCACCAACATGTTTGAGTATCAGATTCAAGGATTTTATTCCATGGTGGCTATGTATTGGACCATTGCAAAAGATAAAAGTCTACTCAAAATTTAAAAGTGACAGGAAAAATTTTAAACAATCCCCATAGCATAGTAACATGTTTATTATTATCCTTTAATAATAAAGGACCAGCATATTACACAGTGCTGTAAAAAACAAAGGTTTTGTAGATTACAAACCTGAATATTGGACAAGTGCATTCAATGAGAAAGGAGGAGAAGTAGACCCTGTCCAATGGAGCTTATAATCTAAGAGGTGAGGGGGAGAAGTACAAAACAGGAGGGTATGGAATGGTGGCTAATTAGTGATGGGTTTAGACAATAAAGATGTATAGAAGTTTTACAAGGTGGGATTTAAGAGCTTTTTTTAAATATGTAGAAGGTGGGTATACTCGTACAACTGCATCTGTAGTATTATAATATAGTAGACCACACATTTCTGTTATAACATTTCTAAAATTTTCGATAAATATATAGCATATATACCAGACCAGCGTCTAATATTCAAGTTCTAGTAGATGAAGAAAACCCAGTTAAACAAATGAAACAAAAACTATTATATTGGCCATGTATTTATTGAAAATAAAATGATCCAATAACAAATCTGCATGACGTTATGAATCCTTAGGGTTTTCATGTAATTTAAAGGTGAAGTCAGAGTCTGGTGTTTTCACTTAATGGGATGACATTATGGTGTGAGTGAGAGACGCTGATTTATTTAAAGAACAGGGATACAGCAAAGCCTGATCATACATACAACACGATCGTGGATGTGTATCATGGCTCGAACAAAGGAGGCATCTAAACACCTCAGAATTGTTGCCCATAAAGCTTGAAAAAGGTTACAAGACCATCTCTAAAAAATTGAGACAACAATATTTAGATAAGTGTCAGCATATATTAGCTCTGATCCAAAACAGATACAATAGAAATGGTATACTCAGTAATCCATTTTTATTTATCCAATCATGGTAAAAGCAAGTTAATGGTTACTTTAAAACCCCTGATGTGTGAAATATCATTAGGTCTATCTTTTTTTAGGGCAGTAATCCCTAATGAAATGTAGAGGTGCTTTTTTTGAATACGGAAACAAATGTAACAAACTTTTGGCTCTTAACAAATTAAGAACTACATTCCAAAAGTACTAAATTGTTCTGGCACAGCATGTATCTTTATCATTGCTAATGCATTTAAAGCCCATTACCATGATCTTTATAATGTCTTGGCGACACCTAACACCCCTTCAGCCCTCTCTAAACTTGTGCACAAAGTGAAATCCCAATTAAAACCCAGTCATGTACAGAAATAAACATGAATATTTAGTTTAGCTTAGTTTTGTGCTTTTTACTAAATCAGCTTTATTGTTTGGTCTTCTGAACAAGGTAAAACAACCACTTATAAATGTATTCCTGCTAATACATGTAGTCAATGGTGTCCAATGGTGTCCTGAGTCCTCACTCTCCCTATTGCCATGAATACAGACTTAGCCAAGCATTGAATGTTTACATAACACTGTAAGGGTCTGTACGCACCCTTCACAATCCTTTGTGATCATCTTGGGTAGAAATCAAAGCAGCATTTTACTACCTTTTTACCACGGAGGAAAGGTTAGGACATTGGTGATCATCGAGTGAGCCAAGTGGTGGTTCATAATACCGTCTTGATAGATAGTTAAAAAAATAGTGGGCTTATGTCATTGGTTCTGCCAAGTGGTGTTGAACCCAAAGCTAGGCATTTACCAAACAAAACGTTTTTTTTCCCAGTCCTACTCTGCCATTAAATAACTTATACTGACTGGGAGGGAGACCGACACAGCGGATATATAGGAATCACTATGATTTTTTATTGTAGTGGTCAGGGTAAGCTCCTGCTTAGTGTCCTGAGACAGTTGAATCTTGAGTGCCAGGCATACATGAATTCACAAATGCCCAGCACTTCGAGGCTAATAATGATGGGTCAAGAATAAATGTGTCCTGATCAGTAATCTTTTTCTCTCTGCTAACCTTGGAAGGTAAACATTTACCAAGTTTTTAAGAATAAATTGAAAGGGGTGGGGCAATGGAGGGGATAGCGTCTATTTACGGCAAGTAGATTTGATATAATATAAAATCATTTATTTAAATCACTAAAATCAACGTATTTCAAAGTTTAAAAAAACCATACTTGTTTCAACACATAGTTTCACAGGGGATTAGTCGAGACCCTGATATACAGACCACTCAGTAGATAAAGTTTTTGTGATAAGTTATTTGTAAAGGGTAAAGCTGATGGAAGTCGTCCAAAACTGGGCTGGCCCGGTTTTGGACGACTGCCACCAGCTTTACCCCTTAGAAATAATTTAATTTAGAACAATCTGACTGCTTCTTAGTCTAAGATGACTATTCACCCACTAGTTTAAACTAGTAGGTTTGGAGACTGTATTCAAGTTGTCACCTTAAACGTAGGAATTCTCTGAACAGTGTTTATTCCCAACTATCAATATACAAATTATGCCTAATACCATCCAAAAATATCAATTGTACTAGTCTTCCTTGTTTTAACTTACGATTGAGACACATAATGAACTCCTTATGACAAAAACTTTGTCTACTGAATGATCTGTATATCAGGGTCTCGACTAATCCCCGAGGAAGCCCATAAAGGCGAAATGCGTTGGGGGAGACCATAAGTATATACATTTGAATCAGACCTATCATATTGCACTGTGAAACCATATGTTGAAAACAGTATGGTTCTTTTTAACTTTGTATCTTACATCTTGTTTGAAATACATTGATTTTAGTGATTTAAATAAATAATTTTATTATATATCAAATATGCTTGCCATAAATAGCCGCTACCCCCTCCATTCCCCCACCTCCCCTTTCAATTTATACATATTTCAGGGCTCAGCAACCATTAAGTAGAAAACATGAACTTAGGGATGGGATTTCTTTCTCTTTCTTTTTTCCAAGGTTTTAAGAATAAATAAAAAAAAATAATTGTGTAATTTTTACATTATTATTAAGTTTTGGAAAATATAGAATTTTTCATTTGAATAATGGGTTATATCCTCAAGACTACCCTTATTTTGTCATGAGAATAGTATATATTATTTGAATGTGGATACCAATAGAACATCTCCTAATTACTAATAAAAGATGTTCCACTTCCAATTAAACATTTGGCAGTCAAAAATATAATATATAAATTCTATATTAGTAGTCAAGTTACATTTCAAAATATATTTCTTTTTTTTCTTATTTCAAAAGCATTTATTTATGCTGACAAAAGTAAAAAGTATGTCTAAAATTAAGGTATTTGCAATGCGCTTACCGATATAGTTCAGTTTTTATTTGCTGTATTTTTTATTTAAATGGGGTTTTTTTTTTCTTTACAGCAGACTGGATCACTTGTGAAAAAAACAAGCATTCCTACTGATTGGCACAAACCATCCATAACTGTAATTTTCTTTTAGAGCTGCATTCAATTTTCAAATTGTGCCTAATTTAGAAAATGCTCTGTATTGTATCGAGCACAATAGCTATGTAAATGAGTTTACTGCCTGCTGAAATATTTAGGTGATTGCACACAAAGCTCAGTATATTACAGCATATCATTTAGATGAGGTGTGCTTAACTCCTTTAAAAGAGGATCATAGAATGATTAAAACCGATTAGATCCAGTTTGCCCATACTCTTCAACTATGCTAAAAAATCTTACAACAGATATTACATACCCTGCAAAACAATTGGCAACATAAAATGAGAATTGTATCTAATTAGTTTCTGGAGTGTAGTAGTTAATATGTAGCTAATGTAGTCCTGTACATAGAGCTGATTATACAACCCTCTGCTCAGCAGCATATTTTCTATTTATTTCTCTATTGTTCCATTTATTTTCAAAGAACAAACACGGATAGGTATGATTTGAACCTTGCACACAGCTTGGGACTTTCCCCCACCCGCATGTTACATTGCGGGCCCAACTACTAGCACCATGAAATTAAAGGAGGTTATATACTCCCTATCAAGAAATACCTGCAGACACACAGCACAGATTCACTAAAACACTTCAATGACAGTAATCTACAAAGCCCTATGTTTTTGACTGTTTTTTTTTTTAACAGAATCTGCTGTTTTTCAAAAGAATCTCTTTACATGATCACAAAGGGGTTTAATGTGTGTTGCCTTTTAGGTCAAAACATTGCCATATCCCCTAAACTATCAGTGATCCAAATATTATGGGTGCCCAACACTACCCCCACAATGCCAGATATTCTTGTACCGATATCTAAACTCTGTGTTACGTATTAATAATACATATATTTTTACCGACTTCTGATCCCTGCACTCTGTATAACGCACTACTAACCTCTGTGCTCAGTCTTTTATGTGTGAAAAAAAAACATCCTTTGTATGGCGATGTCCGTAAACATTTCACTAGTGGCACAATAATTAAAACAGTTATTTTTAGTACGTTAACTGTGGCATATGTATGTTTTATTTACCCACGCTACCTTAAGCACCTTCCACTAATAGCACATATTAGCCAAATTCATTTGCTGTGTTACACTATGTTCACTTCATCATTACTGCACTCAAGGTGCCCCCCTAATTGAAAGTAAAAATGCTAAAATATTTTGTGCCAAAGTTATATTACTAGAATAAATGTATGAAATTTCACACACATGCCGTGTGGGGTTTCTTGGATTGCTAAACATCTGGGCTGTGCCTTTGTGTACTATGGTTGAACTATTTTGTGGTGAAAACACATGATACTTTATCCCATGTTAAAGAACTTAAAGCTAAACTGGTTGGTGGGTAGTAAACAGAACAACTGCCAGTTATGTTACATACTTAGTCTGTAATCCTGCAGTGTTGACTGACAGATACAGGACCTGTCATAGATGCATGAATGGAAGGCGCCATCTTCACGGCCTGCTCCACGGCAGACTTCAATAAAGGGGAGGATCCTGTTCTGTCATTGGATGATGTAACTTGTGCAGGAGTTTTTTATCATCCCCAGTGGCATCGCCGCACACTGAGCAGAGCTCCAAGCTACAAGGTACATGCACTGCGCCATTTAGAGCTCAAACAAAAAGCCACCAGGAGCCAGGAGTTAGTTATATGACAAATTGCATGTCAAATAGTACTACCTCCTGGTGTTTTTATTTTTTTCAGTTCATGTCCGCTTGAGTAGTAAAAAAAATAGTATTTTGCTGCAATGAATACAACAATCAGTGTTAATATTGACCTTTATAGAACATGGTTTTATCATAGTAAAAATTAACAAGGTTCCAATTGACAAAAAGCCACCAGGAGCCAGGAGTTAGTTATATGACAAATTGCATGTCAAATAGTACTACCTCCTGGTGTTTTTATTTTTTTCAGTTCATGTCCGCTTGAGTAGTAAAAAAAATTGTATTTTGCTGCAATGAATACAACAATCAGTGTTAATATTGACCTTTATAGAACATGGTTTTATCATAGTAAAAATTAACAAGGTTCCAATTGACAAAAATCCTATCTAAACTTTAGCATGTCAATGTAATTTCAAAGATAATGCTTAATCATTTCAAATCTACGACATGCTTTGAAATTATAACAAGTAATCCTGTTTTAAAGGTACCTCTTAAGGAGTAACAGCCCTTTGTCCCTGTCACCAAGGGGTCTTCTGTTTTTTCACCTTGTCACATGCACTTCCAGTGGAAATAATAAGCGACCACACCAAAGTTGATTGTGCAGACCCATTCACCGGCAGGAGGCCCAATCAAAGCAATGAAAAGAAGCTGCTCCTGCAGTGCATGCAATAAGACAAGAAGTAGATCAAGATCAGCAAAATCACAGAAAAAAAGTTTTTCAAATTTTTAAGACAAACCATGATTGTTTTTTTTTTTTGACACACAGTACTTTGACAAATGAAATGTCTCCCACTTAGGATTACATTTACTTTTATCAAAGAAAAACATGCAGTGTTTTTTGGGTAAAATATAGCTCCGGTAGCTGTTTTAGAACAGGATACCATTGTTATTTCACACTACTCTATGAAGATATGCATAACATAGATCTCCTACATTCTAATATTGTTTTATTCTGTTGGGATTCCCTGCTACAAGAGGTTTATGTAGTTTTTTTGGGATGATATGGAGTTCAGTAAAACAAATTTAGTTTGCATCGCCTTGTTTATAGGGGCACAGTTTTGCTTAAAAGCACTGCTGTCAAACTAAATAAAAGCCACTAATAAATGTACTAGAAGTGCTGTTTTAACATACCTATCTGAAAAACTGAAATATGTTTTGCAAAGATTCCGAATATTCACTAAGGGGCATAATATTAAAGCAGTGAATCTAGCATTTACTAAACACTTACTACAGGTAAATTTTTCAAGTGTTTATGTTTTTATATGACAATGATAGATTCACTACCAATAAGTGGTAAAAGTCACATTCCCTATTTTATAAATATATACACAACTATTTTGAATAATAAAAAAGCAGGCAACACAAATACTATACACGAAGGATTCTTAGTGGATAATGATTAAAGATTTGTAAATATGCACTTTTTATACTCACATGTTAAAATATCACTTATTTTAGAATTAAAAGATAGGGGTAGCACACTGTTCTTTCCATTTTAATATTGCTTTTTTTAGAAAATAAAATATTAGAAATGTTTTGTTGGTAATTATAGTAAGTCCCTTATACTTTTTGGAATAACAATACAGAAAAGTTGGGATGGGGGGGGGTCCTGTATAACTGGTATATAGGTAAAAGGCTCTGGTCCAGCACCAGTGATAGCCAGATGCCAGTCCTCCATTCTAATGCGGCATTCTTTGCCTATAGCAAGCCCCCTCCCAACTTTGGGAAGTAAGTTGCACCGTCCCAGCACAAGGGTGCCACCAGGACGTCTGTGTGCAAGGGATCGTGTCTGCAGAAGAACTGACAAAGCACCGGGAGCTCACAATAATGCAGTACAAAAGATTCCTACAGAATAAAAGATTCAGCAAAGGCAAGTGCAGAATACTTGGATACCAGACATAATTTGCAAGGGAAAAAACAAAGCAGAGTTAGGATCACAGGCAAAAAGTTGGTCCAGGCAGCGCACAAAAGCAGAATCAACAACAATCCCGCTAATGAATAAACACACCAGCAGCAGGACGATCAAGCTTAACCCTATACCAGGCACTAATGACTAATGGCAGAAAGGCTAAAAAAGTTCCAGCAGCCAAAAGCAGAGCAAAATTTGGATCAGGAACTACTCTGCTCATTGGCTGTAGCTAAACTCCAAATCCCCTTCAGCTGCAGACAGACATAGAGCAGGGGATGCCAAGAAACCATGCACAGCTAAAATGAAACCAAGGATGCTGCAAAATGCAGTGCAAGGAGCATTTGTCTATTTGTCTGATCTCCCTTGCCGCTGTAAGTGACGTCATTGGAAGGGAATACACAGGGCACTCTAAACTGCTGTGGCTTACTGCATGAAATTGCCAGCCAGATTATCATCTCATAGCAATGGGATAAGAAAAAATATATATTTTCCTAAAATGTTTCGCATAAGGAAGGGATTCTTCACAGTAAGATCTGTGAAAAAGTGGAATCGGCTCTCAGTATTTTCACACATTCTGTAGATTGCTTTACCAAAAAGTAGGATGTTTTTCTAAAAACACAGAATATACTCAAAGTTTTAAAGAAATACAGGAGACATTTAATTACCTGACGGTATCAGGAAGATTTTTTTTTCCTGTTGGAACAAACTAAACAATGCTTTATGAGGTTTTTTTTTACCTTCCTGGGGATCAGCAATGTATAAAAGGTTTTATATGAGATATGCTGGTCTCTAGAATGTTTATTTCCCTAGTGTTTAAACTTGATTGACATAAGTCTTTTTTTAACCTGACTAACTATACTATAAGTAGAGAATCTGTCATTTAACAAAAATTAACCTGAACATTTGCCAATAAGCTTTGAAAAGGGGATTCAAGAATAATACTTTCACTTTGATTTAGGGAAAAACTAAATGCTTAATAAAATCAAATTATTTAATATCTTCACAATGGCATTTAAGGGTATTTCTTTTAATGTTCATGGTCTTAAAATACCAAACAAATGTACTAAAGCATTAGGTATTGCTTTTAGTTTGAGTTGATACACGCTGTTTAACTTTGTTTTCAGGAAATACATTTCTCCAAGCAATCCCACCCCAGATACTAGTTCCTTACACCTATATTCGCATGGGTAATAATAATCTAAATAAAGATGAGCAATAATTAGGTTTAAAAACAGTCAATTCTAAATATTGTAAGGAAATAAAATACCCTGCAAACTGTTTCTTTCTAGAGTTAGGTCTCCTTCAGGGACTCACAATACTCACTACAACTTCCTATCCTTTCTGATTTTCTTCACACTATTGCCACCCACTTAAAACAAATGAATATTGTTCCCAGAAATTCCAGTCTCAGTTTTTCCTCTACAATTGCGTGTGTCTAAAGATTCCTCCCTTTACACCCTCAGTTATAAATTCCTCAGATTGCTTATAACCCTAGTTGATTGGTAGGAACTAAACCCACCCACACTCAACTTTTCACTAATACTGGTCATGTTCCTTTTGGTTTAGTGGGCTCTCTATTCGAAGAAATTAACCTTCCTGTCCTGGCTGACTCAAGCAAGAATGTTTATGAGTATGTAGAGGAGTCCCACCAAGGGGGTGGGGAGGTGGAGCAGGACGGATTCCTTGAAGACGCACGGTTGTTTAAGTCAAGAGAGTCAGTTCATAGGCTTTCCCTCCTCTTACTTTTCACCCCAACACTCTGAGCCAGATGAGCCACTTCAAACTGGCTCGAACTTCAAAAGGCCGCTGCTTCCTGCTGGCACATACAGGGAAACTGTCTCTTCTAACGATGATAATGATGATGCCCCTGATCCGACATGGGGCGAACAAGGAGATCATCATAGGCAGGAAGCGGAGGAGGAGGAAGAAGAGGAGGGGGAGGTTGCAGAGCGCCCTCAAAGGGGGAGAGGGAGAAGGAGTGTAAAAGCTGCCAACACTCTGCAGTCTTCACGTACCGGTAAGGCAAGTCATAGTCGTCTATCGTTGGCAGCTGTCATCACAGGTGTGCCTCAACAACCGCGGACCGCCACCACGAGCACCTGCTCCAGAGCACCTTCCAGCCCAGTTCGATGTTTGCCTGTGTGGGCATTTTTTAGTGTCCATAGTAATGACAACACTATGGTCATCTGCAAACTGTATGCTCAGCAGTTGAAATGAGTCAAAACCCAAACAAACTTGGAACAAGTTGCATGAGCACACATTTAAAAAGCTACCACCCGATAACCTGGCGGGAACACCTGGGCAAAGCACAGAGCTCTGTGCGTCGACCTCCTCCCCAGAAGTAAGCTCAAGATGCTAGATCTTCCTCCGCTACCTTTCCTCCTTCTGCCACTAAAGGTCCCCATGCTGCTGCCAGCAATTTGAGTGGGGGATGTAGCCGAGCATTACAGTTTCAGGCTCCACCAGAGATGAGGAGGACCTCCAACGCGGAGCGGCTGGTGTTTGTCGCATTGCTAGCTGTCAAGACCAGGCATTATTTCCATCCCCTACATCTTCTAACCCATCCTCCAATATTTCTGTGGTTAGTATTAGCAGCATCCAACCTTTCATCGCCCAGATGCTGGAGCGCAAGAGGAAATATGGCCCAAATGACCCCAAAACAAAGCTCATCAATGCAGCAATTGCAGAGCTGATTGCATTTGAGCTCCTCCCTTACCGGCTTGTGGACTCCAATGCATTCTGTTACGCATTCCTCTGTGTGAACCCACAGTACGTGATGCCAAAGCGGCAGTATTTTGCACAAAAATGTGTTCCTGCTTTGCATAGACACGTGCAGAGCAATGTGTTCATGGCCCTGCAGCACTCCTGAAGGTGCACCTGACAACCGACAGTTGGTCGAGCAAGCACCGACTGGGAAGATATATTTCCTACACAGCTCACTGGGTAACCTTGGTGGCAGCAGGGGAAGATGCAGCTGCAGCAAGGCCTGCATACCTAGCTCCGCCCAATGCACATCACTATGCAATCTCCTCCTTGACCTCCACTGCCACCTCCTCCTTTGACTCGTTTGCCTCAACCTCTTCCTCCAGGGACACATTGCCATGGAGACCCAGCACCTCCTATCTACCAGCATATGTTCCCCACCAGCAGCAACCTGCAGTTTGCTATTTCAGTGCACAAGTCAAACGTTGCCCTGCAGTCCTGAGGTTGTGATGCCTCGGCTCCCTCAGCCACACTGGGGCAACCATTCTAAGTGCCCTGCAGGAGCAGGAGGCCTTCTGGCTAACCCCACACCGACTCCAGCCAGGCAAGGTCATGTGTGACAATGGGGCCAATCTGCTGGCAGCCCTGCATTCTGGGAAACTCACACATGTACCTTGCCTGGCTCACGTCATGAACCTCATAGTACAATGCTTTCTTGCAAAGTACCCAGGCCTCCAGCCCCTGTTGCTGAAGGCCAGAAAGTTGTCAGCGCGTTTCCGCTGGTCGTACACAGCCAGTGCCAGATTGGTGGATTTACAGTGAAACCTCAATCTGCTGATGCACCTGTTAATTTGTGATGTGGCCACTTGTTGGAGTTCCCCCTTCCCATGCTGCAGCAGCTCGCTGAACAACAGAAAGCGGTAGTGGATTACGTGGCAGAATCTACTCGTTTGAGACGCTTATCTACATTACCTTACTTCAACCCCGCGGAGTGGCTGCAAATTGAGGACTTGTGCACTATATTGGCATCTTTGGAAGAGGCAACCAGGATGATTAGCAGGAATCAGGCTTGTGTCAGTGACACCATCCCCATCATATGCCTGCTGGAACAGATGATGGTGGAGCTCGGACACGACTAAGAGCGGACACTGCAGGAAGAGATGACGTTTACAACATCATCCCGGACATGCGTGCCTACTAGGCATAGTGTACTGCAAATCCAGGAAGAGGAGGAGGTGGAAGAGGATGAGGAGGAGGTTGCAGGCATGGGAGAAAGGGAGGAAGGCGCAGAGGAGGATATGGAGGGTACATGGCATATATCCACCCAAACACAAGGCGGCATGTTTCGTGGATGGCAAGACCAGGCAGAGGAGGAGGAGGATGACCCTGTGCTGCTGTTCGACCCACAAGAGTCTGGGTGCAGAAATCCCTCAGCTGTGGGAACTTTGAGTCACATGACAGCCTTCATGCAGGAGTGCATAGCCAAAGATCCGCTCATACAGCACATAAAAAACAAACACTGACGACTATTTTTTTAAGCGGAGCAAAGCCGCCAGTCGTGCAGCAGTTGCCAATGACAGTCAGCAGCGCTACTAAGTCATGGTGCAGGAATACCTGAGCTCTACATGGGACATTTGCAACCTGCAAAGCTAGGACCCACTGTGCTACTGGGCATCCAAGCTTGAGCAGTGGCCGGAGCTGGCAGAACATGCCATTCAGATCCTTGCCTGCCCAGCCACAAGTGTGTTATCTGAAAGAGTGTTTAGTGCAGCTGGGGGCGTAGTGAGTGACAAGCGGATTTGGCTATCCGCTGAAAATGTCGACCAAATCACTTTTATTAAAATGAATAAGGCTTGGCAATGACTTCAACACCCCCTCTGCAGAGTGAACTGATTAGTCGGCAACTGCTGCAGGGCCTGCTGACACCTTGATGGGAAGAGCACTTTCACAGCCTTCTGCATCTCCTCCTCCCCTCGTGTCCCTTTACCTCTACTCTGTCTCTGAAGCCTATAACTTGCAATGGAGCTGTGTAACTGGCTAATTTTTGTACGGAGGACCTCCCTCAGGGCCCTCTGCCTTTATCCACTGTGAGGCCTATATCACGTGTAACAGAGCTGTGTAACTGGCTAATTTCTTTGACTGAAAGACCTCCCTCAGAGCCCTCTGCCTCTACTCTGAAGCCTGTGTATGGCTTGTAACAGAGCGGTGAGACCTAGTGGCTTTTTTTGGATTAGAGGAACCCCCTAGGGGCCCTGTCTGCCTCTACTTGGAGGTCTATATAAAATGTGGCATGTTCCCTTGACTGCCTCATAAAATGGCCTTGCCAGCAACAGCAACAGCAAAAAAAGCCTTCCTGATTCCTGATGTACAGTGTTGTGCAGAGCTGTGAGAGTCTTGACATGTTTTTTTAAATGTATTTGTAGGCTGTAGAAGCTCTACACAGTCCCGAAAAATAACCCAAATTTTCCCCTAATTGACTTTAATGGTGTTCGAATTCGACATTCGATTACCCGAACAATATCGCCCTATTCGATTCAATAGCTGTTGAATCGAATAGTGAGATATTCAACCTAGACTAGTGGTCACCTTAAAAAAAAATAAACTGTAGGCTGTTATTGCCAAGCAACTTTGATGGTATAAATAAGCTGATATGTCTGATTGGTGTAATTATAGATCCATTTCAACCATCTTCACTATTGTTGCTGGCCTCCTTCAATAATAATATTTGCCAACAGGGTAATAGGAGCCTTTATTTTATAAGGAATTTTCTGAATATGGTAAAAGGTTCTCTAAGTTTTAGATATTGACATGCTAAAAATCAGGAAGGACAGCCCACAATTAAGTAATCTAATCATCCTTAAAACACTTGGGAGAACTTCTTTCATCTCATCTTTCTCTACAATATTTTTCTTTATACCTTACCCTTTTCTCATGCCTTAGAGTCCCCTGTCCTATTCATTAATGGAAATACAATAAATATTACTCACTTGTTTCATTTGAAATCTGCCACTGCAATAAAACCCTACTAATACTTTAATATTACAAAAAAATCCTACCTATAGATTAAAAACTGTATCACAGAGCTATCTCCAACAATTGCCAAATAGCAATTAAAAAATACTTTGATAATTAGAGGGTGAGCTGAATGGAAAAATAACTCTGGTCAGTTTAGTAAAGAAAACTGACCGGAGTCAGAAACTCCAAGTCAGAATCTGTATTTTTTATTACTGAGTCATACTATACCTGTCAATGACCAATGGTTTCCCTTTAAAGAAGAGACAACAAAACTGGTTGACTACCACTATCCTGATTGTACTTTGTTCCCATTATTCTCAGCAAATACTGTATATATCAGAGTTTTATCCATTGCTTTTGTGGCTGCCAGGTACATTTGAACATATATGGGAATGTGCTGTAGTGCAAAAGTTTTGGACACATACTTAGTTTTAGTATTCTAAAACAAATCAGATAGGTGATACAAACACATGTTATGCAAGAAACATATGCAAACATTTTTAATCTCAGAATGAATGTTGTAAACTGTGGCAATCTGGTTAGTAATACTTTGTTTGCCTCAGATCTGGATATAGCCTGTTATCTCTCTCATTTTTTTCCAAATCCTCACTTCATGAAAATAATTACCCACTTGTCGTGCCTGCATTTAATTTACCTGCATAGTTACTAATTACCGCTCTTTGATTTGTGTCTCAATAATGAAGCAGAACTAAAATGACACCATTGCTATTTTTGCTGAAGTACTGCCCTGAGGATTTTTTCTTTAATTTTACTAGGAAAGGCATGAAGAAAACAACAAACACAAACAATTTCACAAAAACAGAAGTAAAGGAAAAAGAAACCTAGTAACACCCAAAGTAGAACTATGAATTTTCATTTAAAAAAAGTCCTGCAACCTTTAGGTTTTAGTGCATCTGTACTAACAGTCTTCTTATAGCTTCCTTGCAAAAACCACAACTACCTGTTGAACTTGTTAGTGTAGTTTACCTAATGCAGCTTTCTGTGATGATGTGGCAATGATTCTGCTCTGCTCTTGAATTCAGAGCAGAGTTATCACTCTCAAATAAGCTGTTCCTGCTTGTACCTCAGTGCTAAAGCCCTCCTACTGTGCACTATTGTGTCCAGGGAAAGCGTTTATTCAACAAATGAGGAAAGGGCAGGAAGATGATATGTCATAGTTAAAAGAATCAAGAATAAATAACACAAAACTAAATTGTCTTTCACTATAAAATATTTATCTAAATGTCCTGCAATAAAGACTTTCCTAGTTAGGCAAAGTAGAGGTGGTTGGGTCCAGATGGTGGCCATACTCTTCAGAGGTAATAATTTGTTGCCAACAAAACCAGGTGAAAAGGAACTTCTGTTTTCTACCATAAAATAGGGATGTGAGGTCCTCAATGAACATGATCTCATGCATTTTGGAAACCACATTGGATGGAGGCACCTTTGCTTTGAGAGGAGTTAAATACACAGTGGCTCAGGGGTTAGCACTCCAGCCTGTGCAGCGCTGGGTCCCAGGTTCGATCCTCAGCCAGGACATTATCTGCATGGAGTTTGCAGGTTCTCCCTGTGTCTGCGTGGGTTTCCTCCCACATCCCAACAACATGCAGTTAGGTTAATTGGCTTCTCCCTAACAATTGACCTTAGACTATATTAATCAAATATGACTATGGTAGGGACATTAGATTGTGAGCTCCTTTGAGGGACAGTTAGTGACACGACTATGGACTTTGTACAGTGCTGTGTAATATGATGGTGCTATATAAATACTGTATAATAATAATAATACAAGATTGGGTTTCCTTAACCAGATTTCCAGTAAACTAGGAATTATGTTTGAAAAATTACCAGACTTCCAATCTGACACCTCCAGGTATGGATGGAAAATTTCTATGAAGCAGTAAAATTTGGTAGTGGTTATAATGGACAGCGGTTTAAAAACACACCCTACATAACTTTGCTAGCTGCTTTTGATGAGAAGCTATTACTTCTCAAATATCACATTTATGATTTTGGAGTCAGGTGTGTTTTTAACAGCTAAGAATCACCTGCTGGTTGTTTTCATTTGAATAATATTATATAAAAATATATAGCACTATACAAAGCCCATAGTCCTGTCACTAAATGTCCTTCAGAGGGCTCACCGTCTAAAATTCCTATCATCGTTATATGCCATTAGCACTCTCTAGGGCCAATTTTTGTGGGAAAGCCAATTAATTTAACTATTAACTAATAATTTTGGGAGATATGGGAGAAAACCAGAGTGCCTGGAGGAAGACAACACAAACACAAGGAGAACAGACGAAGTCTTGTTCATAATATGTAAATGCTATGCTATGCATTGTCTGGGCAAAGGTTCGCAGGTAAAGTTTTTATGCACAATTAGAAACAAAGAACTAAGTTGGCAATGTATTTAGATTAATTGAAAAAGTTGTTATGCTACATTAAACTGAAAAATGTAAACAGATCTTGATCCTGATGAGAGCAATAATGTGAGGGCTTTGGATTCTAATAAGATGAGCTTTAAATGTACAAGTATGGATGCCAAGACTTTGTATAATATTTGCTTACAGAAAAAGTGAACAGTAAAAATAAAGTAAAAAAAACAAAATAACAAAAAACAAAACAGTTTCTCTCAGAACCATACGTTGGTTTGGTAATTATATAGGAATACATTCTGAAAAACCATAATGATGAGTGGTGTTGCCAGAGGGGGAAGCATGACAGCTTATCCCCATATAAAGTATAGGGAGGTAAAAGCCACTTTAAAATTTACTCCACCTGCCTTTTTGTTCTGCCAAAGAACACATCAGGGGTCTGAGCAGTAGGGTACTGTTAAGGCTAGTAGTAGCCAATGTTGGATCTTTTGCTATGGTATTTTTTTAATTGGAAGAATTATGCTTTAGACTATAGTTGTTTGTTGTTAAAGCAGCTCATTAGATTTAATGGAATTCATTTCACAAGATATTAGCATTACTAATAGTTGATAAAATGTTATGATGATGGCAGATGACAAATCCCTTGATGTCTCCCTCCGCAAAATATTTACCAGCAGTGATGTAAGTAGGAACACCTGCTACATTGTTGATCAACAAATATGTGCCAAATGTCTATTTAATGCGATGTGAAGTTGGCTTTCAAAGTTAGAGTTACTTTTCTTTCCCATCCATGCTGGCTCAGGCACTGGGATTGTGAAAAATCTAGGTTAACCCGTATCATAGCTAGTTATCAATTTAGCATGGCATGCTGGTTTGCTTTCCAGGAATGGAGGGAGTTAATGCTTTATTACTGGAAAATTACTGGAACTTTTTTTAACATACAGGAACAGAAGCTTCCGTCGATAAGCAAATGCATAAGAGTATAGTGAAAACCTCCTGTGTACAAATAGGAGGATGGAAGGGAAGGTGAAGCATTGAGATCCTGGGAGGCCTCATTAACAGCAAACATACTCTAGCTGATACCTACTGATTTTGAAACTCACATTCCGTCAAACATGCGACCAAGAAAGAAAAGAAAAAGAAAGCATGTTATGCTCAAGACAGCTGAATAAAGCCAAAAGCGACTCAGGAGCTGGGCTACAGAGACACAATTACAGAACCCCTGAGAGGGACTTAGTGTAGCCTGAGCATATGCTGAGCTGTTACTGATAACATATGCTCATATCCCATCAGTGAGGACCTGCTACTTTATCCAATGCAGGTTTAATATGCTATAATAAATCATACTGCTATAATAAATCAACTCCTATGTGACTATTGCAAGATGTACATGATATTTTGGTCTTTTTTAATCATTGCATAATCTACATATGTATTATACCATCCCTAAAAAAATGACAGACCACCATTAGTCAAAATAGTAAAAAA
>NC_092858.1:96165365-96168981 GCF_032062135.1 Pyxicephalus adspersus | reverse complement strand
ACCTTTATGCCTTTGTTTACTTGTGGACTGATTCAGTTATATGTGTATATATGTGTCATTTATATGTCAAAATTGTTTTTATGAATAGCTTATCCATAAAGTATTTTGGATGTTTTAATATGTTTAGTACCACGAAAACTCCCTGCCTTTTTTAGATTGCTGCACTTTATGAGCAATTTCATAAGCCCATTATTTTGGTCGTTTTACAAAACGTGTCTCTTATTTGGGAGGTGGGAGACCTTACTCCATTATTCATAATATGGGGACTTTTTTGCTTTTAAATCTAGAATTTAGAAACACAAACAAGGCCAAAATTTTTCTATATTTCCAATATTTGTGTGTTTTTTCACAGAGATAGCTAGGAAAAAAATTACCAGAAGCAGTGCGGATTCATGTGCAGATTGAAGAGGGTTTAGACACTATTTTGTTACACTAAAAAAAGCGTATGGTCTCAGAGATACTTATAAAAAATTGATCTGCAGCAAGATAGTAGTTTAAAGTTTCCAAGTTTAACAGTTCAAACTGTGCAGACACAAACAAGGCAGTTTTTCCTACATTTAAAATGATCATGTAGTGTTTTAGACAAATCTGTGAAAAAGAATTATGGGGAAGTGGGTCATGATGAATGAATCTAAGTCAGGGTGATTTTTGGTCATCAATTTTTCCTTAATTGCCAAGAAAAGATTCTGTTAAAAAGATTTACAGGAAAAGGAAAAGAAAGTCTGAAAGGGGATTAAAATGAGTCTCTTACAAAATCCAATTAAGCCCCCCCATTCCAATATGAATCCAGTTTGAATCGATATCCCTCCCTGTGTTTGATTCACCTGGGGAGGAGAAAGTCTTACAAGGAACAGAAAAATGGGTAGATGAGCAGTATTAAAAACAAATAAGGAGTTTGAAAAAGAAAAAAAAGTAAATATGTAAATAAAAGATTATGGATTCTGGGAATACTGTGGGGCTGACCAGGTCAGGAATTTCGAGAACTCCCAGTAAATACGAGAGGAATTGAAGTGAACATTTATTTAAGTGATCCCCCCCCCTCCTTTGGCAGTGCCATTTCCTATGCCTTTTCCTACAACAGCAAGTCTTTTATCTTGTCATGAAAAAAGACATCATTTTGTATCAAAATTTGCTCATCCCCTAAAAATTAAACCATGACAGATTTTGCTATTTCTAACTAAAGCTTCTTAGAACACTCTTAGTATGTCAATGGCTAGCATTTACCGCTAGAAAGCCTCTCCTCCCTTTTTTTTTTATATTATTATTTTTTATTATTCCTTTATATTCAAGATCCAAATGTAATTGTTCTTACAGGGCTCTTAATTTTTTGAATTACCACTTTTTCTCGTCCTCAAAAATAATGATAACCTCAACTCTCAAGGAGCTGTTCATGAGCGTATAATTATTCTTTACTTTAGTACTGCTAATGCAAGGGCTTGCCACACATTTATCCTTTGCAGTAATCTATTCATACACTTTTACAACCATCCAATGGCTTGAAAGTCCACCATACCGCTCTTCACTGTTTTTTTTTGACTTTGTGTACATTCTGGCATTTTACTTGTGTGTGAACACAATTATGTCTTCTGGGGAAAAGATTTACCTGAAAACTGTATTTAAAGAAGAGCATGCAGTAAATGTATGTGAAGAATAAAGTGGCAACATTTTAGACTGTGCAGTTTTGTGAATAGGGAGCATCCTCAGCAATGACTAATCTGTATTTCAAATTACAAATAATCGGTCTTTCAAATTACAGTAGACCAAAATGCAGTGTAGAATAGCACGCAGAAACAAGTTATCAGCTATGCTTAGGGCGTATTTAGCACTGGATTTTGAACATTGCTGCAACTCTTCTTTAATTTTGTGGTACAGTTTTGTATTGTGTCTAGAGACATATTATTTGCAATTTTAGCTCTATACAAAAATGAATTTTGATCTAGTAAAAGAAAAATACAAACCAAAAATATGCTGTTAGCTTAGTTATCAAAACACTTCTACTTACACTAGGTTCTGTAGGGACTGATACATATAGCTTTCCTTTGATTTTTATTTGGTTCATTTTCATTTATCTTACCTTGGAGATCAAAAGAAATAATACAGCACATAGTAAAAATCATTTTATTTTCCTGGAAAAAGCAAGCAGCTGTTGCCTGCCTTTTTCTATTTGTGTCTTTTTATTCATTTCCACTGGAAAACAAAAAAAAAAGTTTTGACAAAAAGTAATGCATACTCTATTGCTGTGATGTTGCTGCTGAGGCAACATTGCAGGTTTAAACATTCCCATTTAGGTATACTAAACTGTGCTGTAGTCAGACTAAAAGTTTAAAGGGACGGACCGCTTGCAATTCCCTTGGGCACATTAGACCTGTTACACTTGCACCTGTTTACCCTTGTTCCTATAGCAGTGCCATGTGCTTCAGGTATTTGGGTTTTCATAGCCATTAAACTGAACATCTGACCATACATCGGCAATGTGAAAAAAAAATGCATAAGGAACAATTTTGGAGAAAATTTTAAAATAATCATAGTTCCAGTATTCGGGAATAGTTAACTTCAGTCAATTCCAGATAAACTAACACAATAAAAACAGAATACCCCTAAAAAAGATGGAATAGCAATGAATTAAAACTCTCCAAGGCTGGAGAGGATACACTTTTATTAGTGAAGCTGGGTAATCCAGCAAACTTGGAATGGATCTGGTCCGGGATTGCAAACATTTGCTAACAAATAGCAAATTACTTTTAGGAAATCCCTTCCAGGTTTGCTGAATCACCCAGCTTCACTGGAAAAAAAAGTGTTCTCCCCAGCCATGGAAAACTTTATTAAATCAGGTCCATTACGACAATGTTCACGTTCATTCCACAGATTTCACCTGCGGTAATATTTTTTCTGATGTTAGATTTCCTTAACTTTATAGAAAAATCATTCAGCCTACTTCTTCAAACCTTAGCTTGTCCTGAACCCACCTATGTCTATAGGTTAACAATTAAATGAAAAGGAGCATAGTGATAGGCTTGTGTTTTTGTCCTTCCACATTCCCTTCCTATCAACATGCTAATTGCAGCATATAAACTCATTGACTGCTTCAACTCTCTTCTTACTTATTCTTCTTCTAGCCCATCTATACAGAGATCAACCAACCCTATTCAAGCAGGGAGCATGGGTGACCAACAACGAACTGAAGGACAATGATTGTGCATTGCCTGATTACCCCTTACTGTGCATTCCAGGTCCTATGCCATTCCCTTTTACTTTTTTCACATTCATTTTTCTATTATCTTGGGACAAATGTAAGTATAAATTTATCTCCCATAGACTGCTGTCAACATTGGGTTCACTGAACCCTGCACAAACCAAACCTGAGTATGTTTCTAGTAGTCAGAAACACACCAGTGAATAAAACAAATAAAAGTAAACTAAAATCCTTAAAATAAAAAAATAATATAAAAGTCTTTAAATAAATTATTAGTCTAAAGCCACATGTTTATTGTAGGGAATTGATTTGTAAAAGTCAACTTTTTTAAAGTAAAAATAATTTTGTTCAATTACATACAGTGCCTGGCATTGTAAAGAGTTAACAAGTCACGTCTCTCTGGTGTCATTAAAGAGCAGGAAA
>NC_092858.1:96155601-96161062 GCF_032062135.1 Pyxicephalus adspersus | reverse complement strand
TTATACAGCCAGCCTTGCTGTAAATGTAAGTTGTCCCAGCACTGAAGTGTAGTGAGAGTGAGGGTGGAAACATCAGGGCCCAAGGCTTTAAATTGTTTCGCCAGCCAAATAGCACTGCTCAAGTTAACATTACTGAGCGCAGACTCCAAGGCAACCCAACCCTTAGAATGACTGTCAAATTTCCACTGTCATAATAAAGCCTCTATATTCTATTTAATATAGAGGCTTTATGGTAGTATTTAAAATCTGGCAATGCTAGACCACCCACAGTTTTAAGCCTGCAAACTGTTTTTAGGAAGATCCTGGCCTTTCAGGGATACCAAATAAGAGGCAACTAGACTTTTCAGGCATGTACAAAAAGAGGCGGTAAGCTGAATAGGAAGCATTTGGAATAAAAACAGCACCCGAGGGAGGAAATTTATTTTCAGCATGTTAACTTAATCAGATTTGGATAGGTTAATCTTAAAATTAGTTAGATGACCGAATTGCGCAAACTCCGCCAGCAAATTGGGAAGGGTAATGGAAGTTTGTTGTATAAAAAACAAAATATCATCAGCATAGGCCGCTAGTTTATGTTCAGTTTGACCAATTGTAATACTATGCACATTAGAGTTTAAACGTACTGTGTTTAACAAGGGTTCCAGTAATAACGCAAAGAGCGGAAGTGACAAAAGGGCACCCCTGCCAACTATATAGCTTAAAAGAGGTTAGGAGCATACAATTAACACAGACCTGGGCCAAGGGAGAGGAGTGGAGGGACATATTCCAGTTGAGCATCTTGTGACCAAGGCCCAAGTGGTCCAAGGTCATGAACAGATTCAGTCAGTCCACCTGGTCAAACGCCTTTTCAGCATCAGTAGACATGAGAAGGGTGGGTGCAATGGCATTCTCAACCCTAATAGATGTTTTAGGAAATTAAAAAGGAAGTTGCCATTGCTTAGGGTTGTTGTTGATCTGAGGGAGAACTCTGGGTGTATAAAACTGTTTAACAGTGGCAAAGCCATGCCCTCCAAATTGTACTTTTAATGTAAGAGTGAACTAATTCTGGCTAATCTGAGTCATTCCAAGTGCCTTTGTAGGCAATACAAACACTCAGCATTAGGAACCATTTATTAGTTATCCAACTATTTGATGCAATGTGTAGCATTATTTTTTCTGTATGTTTGTTTAGTACTTGCATGCATAGTTCAGTTCAGGAAGAATTTGTGAGAGTTTGATGTTGTGTACACAGGCAGGGATAGTTGGAATGTTACAGAAACAGGTAACGGTGCTGTTGTACCTAACTTGTGTGTAGTTGGTTGTTTTTAGTTTATTTCTGGTAATTGTTAATACTATTAATATATTTTGCATTTTATGGGGTGTTTCCTCTGCTTTATTTTGTGCGGGGTTACCAGGTTTTACTTTCTAATCATATTAAAAATATTGTTGTTATTGGAAAATAAAAACCAAAGATTCACCAGATAAAAATAGAACATGAAAGTATTTATAAGAATTTGAAGTGGACCCATCACTGCCGTTGAAAACACATGGGCCTGAGGATTCTACACCACAGTATGTTTGCTGAATGTTAGATTCCCAGCTTTATTAATGGATCCCTATTTGTCCTGGTTATCATTATCACCAAATGTTACAGTTGTGATCTGAACAGAGGGTAAGCACAAATCTTCAAATGATGGCAATTGTTTTGATGATACCTTTTGAGGAGGGGGCATTTAAGAATTGAAAGCACATTTTGCCTCTTGCAGGTCAAGAATAGATTTATTTGGAAGTTAGGAAGATCTAGGTATGGGAACGTTTGCATGCTCATGCAAACTGGCAAAAGGAGAATGTTAATTATCATCATATCATATTTTTCTTGTTTCCTTATAGTAATCAGAACTTCCATATTTGTTTCTACCACTGAGTATAGTTTTTACAGACATAGATGATAAACAATTTTTTGAAAACTGTAATAGTTCCAGCCATCTTGTCATTTGAAAGTGAATTTGAAAATTTAAAATGAAAAGCAAACTGTATTTTCTCATTGAACATGGCCTTTGTTGGAAGGTCTTGGAACTGCTACTGCTCCTTCATTCTCTGTGCTTGGAATAAAATCAAGAGGGTTTATGTTTTAGGTAAGTGGATGCAGGTAAAGGAAATAAAAATAGTAATGTATAATCCGCCACTAAATGCAATGTGGAAATGTGCATAATATTAACTATGCTGTAGTGTGGGTTTTACATGTAACAAAGTACATGACTTTTAAAGAAAGTCAGTATGCCTAGAGTTTCCGAAGTATATCTACAGACAAAAAGTCATGCAATATTTTCACAGTTGTAATACAACCATCACAAAAACATAATGACACAAAGCAATACCCATGAAAAGAAAAAGGTGAGATCATTTTTTCTTTTCAATAATTTAAACCTGCAATATTTGCCTTATTTGATTGTTTCTGGTCCTTTTGCTTGATCAGGGATTGGTTGACACTCAGGTCCCCAGAGATGTTCCAAGGATGGAAAGGTTTCCCAAGAAAAATGTCATAGGTCATAACCTTTGAATTAGATAGGAGTCCGAAGACTGCTGAGTAGGTACAAATATTTGTCAAGTCAGCATGCTAAAATCTCTTTTTTCTATACAGATAATTGAATGGTTTGATGGATAGATGGATGAGCAGAAAGGCAAAGATAAATATATTGATACATTTAGTATGAAAAAATATATTTGTAGTTTTTTATTTTGCAATTTTAAATAGTGCAAGACAAGTAACATTTAGAGACAATTTCCCAACCAAAGAACTAGCCAGTTGAAGCTGGAATATAAAATAAACACTGATAAACAAAGATTAATAGCATAGTAACAGATTATAGCAGATGCAGATATAGGCCCTGATTTATTAACGTTCTCCAAGGCTGGGGAGAATACACTTTTATCAGTGAAGCTTGGTGATCCAGCAAACCTGGAATGGATCTGGTCCAGGATTGAAAACATTGCTAACAAATACCTAATGACTTTTAGGAAATCTATTCCAGGTTTGCTGGATTACCCAGCTTCACTGATGAAAGTGTATCTTCTCCAGCCTCTGAGAACTTTGATAAATCAGGGCCATAGTGTTGGCTGTTGGGTGTTTGTGCTCCCTGTTGGGCCTGAGAGTTACAAAATGTGTGTGGTATTTTTATTTTAGATATAGGTAAAGATTGGGCTCCATTTCTAAAACAGAGAACCAGATATTCCCTCGAACATTCCCTTGTGGGAATCTCTCGGGTCCCTGTGTTTCATGGCAATAACAGATTCCCCCAGGGAAGTGTAGATTTCCCATTTTATAAAAAGAGCCCATTAGAGTTAAATTAAAAGAGGTGTTTCCCTTGTTGGATTTAAATCATATTATTGTGTGTGTTTTTTATGCAATGTAAAACAACGTTATGATTTACTTTAGATTCGACTGCTTGTTTATATTTATGACTCCAATGAAGACTGAATTTCTGTGCACCATTGCACCACTAAAAAAAAAGCAACCTAGTGGTTTTGGGTGATAGATTGGTTAGTTAAGGGTTAATGTTAAAAGTGTTGCTATATATATGTTAAATGTTCCTTTAAATGTTGTTTAAATGTTATTTAAATTAATTAAAATTTATTTATTTGTTTGTTGGTTTGTTTGTTATCTTAATTGTTTATGTGATAAAGGTAATTTATGGTATTGTTAAATGGTTAAATTTTGTTAAATAAACGGCAATTTAAATGCATACAGGTGTGGAGTTTTTATTGGACGGGGGGGAGGGGAGTTTGGGCTGGCAAGGAGAAGAAAAAGGTTTGTTGTGGGGTAAGGGGGGGGGGAGGTTGAAGGGCAGGATACGAGCTACCCTAGTCATGTCTTTTATTTTTCCAAATCATGTGTTTGAAGACACTCTTCAGGCCAACAGTCCCAGACAGTGTCCCACTTCAGTGGAGCATGCTTGGCAGCAGCACTTCTGGAAATTGTTTCACTGTGGCTTGCAGCATCCTTGTTTGACTGAACAGCTGAGGGGGATTTAGAGATGTGCTGCAGCTGATTAGCAGAGTGGTTCCTGAGCCATCCCATGCTGCCAATGGCTGCTGAGTCCTTGTGTCCTTGTGGCCTCCCAGATACTGGTGCCTGATTTTGCTCAGCCTGGACCGATGGAGAAACTCCATTGAGAGTTTGCCTGCAGTCACAGCTGATTGGAGGAACTCGCATGCCTCCGCAAAAGTTCCCACGGTCACTCTAAACTCTTGTTTAGTAATAAATTTACTAGATAAATTACAAATATACTTCCTATTATATGCCTAATTCTCTAAATGTCTACAATAAATGTGATGATACTAATATATTCTTGCATATAATACTATTCACTTCTTGCAACTGGAAGTCAGAAAAAATTCCCAGATTAGTCCGATGTATTTTACTTTTAAGATAATCAGCAGAACAGCTGCCCTCAGTGGAAGATTTCCCTCACCTTCAGTTAGGCTAGGAACACATGTGCAAAAATTGTCATTGGAAAGAATCTTTCATGATCCTTTTGAAGGACAAATGGCTGCATGATGCATCAACGAGTGCTGTACATACAGGACCATTCTGCTCCTTGGAGAGGGGAGGGGAGAAAATGACAAAGGAGCACCCTACTGCGCTTTTTCCCCTTCACCTTCATTACAATCGTTCCTCGTCCATCATCCATTCTCGTCCGATATCAGCCCTGAGATGATTATCGGACCAGAACCTGCATGTGTGTACATAGCCTTAGGGTGAAAACAAAAGACTGATAATCTTATCTGATTAGAAAATTATTTCACTTTAACCTTCCTAGCCGTACATCATGAGTATAATAAAGTCTGAAACACAAAATCATGTAAAAATATTAAATTGAATAAATGAAAAAATCTATATATTTAATTTTTTTTTTAAATACATATTATACTCATACTATTATACATACTGTAAAATAAATGTTCTTGAAAACAATGTACTGCTTTTACACATATAAATCCAATGTATTGCATTCAATGCAGTTGTTTTGTATTTTGTTACGAATTTTTAATTTCCCGCCCCGCCCCGCCGGCAACATACACACACACCGACGTCACCGGGAACTCCCAGGTGACTCATCGGATGCAGAAGCTGGCCGGAGGAAGAACGAAGAGGACAGAGATTGCGGCGATGGACGACGCGGGACGCCGGCAGATCAGGTCAGGCTGTATTTACTAACTTTCCCATAGGTTTACATACCCCGAGTGTGACTCGGAGTTACCGCTTTCAGCAACTTTTTTCTACCCCAAGTCACACTCGGGGTTACCGCTAGGGAGGTTAAATCTAAGTACAGATTAATGTACATACTGGAATAAAGACTGATCCAAATATAAAAGAAGGTTCTTATTTTTGCCTGAATTACAGAAAAAATGCCTTGGCTTGAATATAAACCTAAGACACAAAATGTAATGCTAAGGACATTAATGTGAATAAATAAATCCA
>NC_092858.1:96151402-96154112 GCF_032062135.1 Pyxicephalus adspersus | reverse complement strand
AAAAAAAAACAGAACACCCCTTACTTATTGAATAATACTCATATTAGATGGTAAAACAATTTATAAATGTATTTGATTATTAAAATTAATAATCATGCACATAATTCTCAACCTTAATTTAAAACTATCAATCATTGATCAACATTTATACTTTGTATTCAATTGGTAAAAATTGAGAAATATAATCTTTCATTGTAGAATTTCCAATCAAGGAAAATTTGTATTTTGCTATCCATAATACCCTACCACACATCTTATCTACAATGAAACCCCTAAAATAATTATTATAACTATTGCTTCTCATATGAACATCCAGTATATAGTAATCGTTTTACAATTCTCTGTTTAAAGCACGTTTTTCTTACTAGAAACTCATAAACGTATTAATCCCTCTCTCTTTCAGTGGGTCTATTTTTATTAAAGCTCCTCAATGCTGGAGAATACACACTTTCATCAGTGAAGCTGGGTGATCCATCAAACCTGTAGAGCACTTATAGCCCAAAGTGCCTAAATGATTCACCCAATCTCCTTAAGTACCAAAGCTCCCTAAAAGTGCCTTATTCAGATGCACTGTTTTTAAACTCTTTTGATCATGTTAAAAATTTACCAACCCCTCTGGGCATTTTCACAAAATACGGTATTAATTCTCGGCTTTTCATTTAAAATTATTATTTACAAGCAAGTCTAATATACATTAATTTATACACATGAAATTGCCTTGTGTTATTTGAAACTTACAGTTTTATTTTGTATTTATCAAAAAATTAATACTCCATTATTCTTTTTTTATGTACATTAAGCTGTACAATAATACTTCTAATATTCTCCAATGGTTAATATCACATTCTGCAAAATTAAAAAAATTAATAAACTCAACTTCATACAAGTTCTTTGATCAATGTTCAAATTCTCCAATGCCTAATTACTCCAACAATATTGGTATGGAAATATTCTGTACAATTTTATTGGTCAATATTAAGGCATCTACATGATTATTAAACTTAACAATCATGCACATAATTCTCAACCTTAATTTTAAACCATCAATCATTGATCAACATTTATACTTTGGTCTCTAGTGAATCATACATTCATTTGCTTTTAACAAAAAAAAATATAATAATGTAAAGGCTTAATTGATGGGGTACTTTCAAATTGTAATTTTAAAAATCCACTGGTCTTCTGTTTGTATTAATCTACTGTCCAGGTCCCTTCTTTTTGGACCTATTATTTTATTCTTAATTAACCAGAATTTCAAATAAACTGGGTTACCGTCATGCACGATAGTTATCAGCATGATATTTTTCACATGTGCAAAAATCCCAAATTGTTTAATCATATCGTATTTTATAGTGTTGAGCACATCTTGGAACTTTTATGACTCCTGAATAGCTACAGCTATAGAATTAATAATTTTCTAATTCATACATTAATTGAGAAGAAAAAAATCCATTACTTTGCTTTGTCAGGTACAATCTCAGTTCACCTGATGTATTAGAAAATTGCATTTGTGCTATTATGCTTCCAGCACCCCAAAGGCAGTTTTGCTGTCACCATCACATGATAAATTCCATCTGCTCTTTACAAAGCATTGCACTCTAGCTGACAAATGGTTAGCAACATGTTTACTGCTTTCAAGTGACAATGTAGTAGCCATGGGGGAAATATATATTTAGCATCATACTTTTTTTCTGTCAATTATGTGGATTTACATATTTGTTCAATAGTTAATAAAGGTTGAAAATAAACCAATGTCCATTAGTCCAATCTTATTCTATAGTTTCATTTAGGCAAAACAGAATCTACTTGCAAATTTTAGATACAGAAGGAAAAATTACTTTATCTCCCCTGGACAGTTTTTTATATTTATATTTTCTTTAGTAATGAAAATTTTAAGTAGTATTATTTGCATGAAAATCACTGCCATCCATTTTAAAATTTGTCATTGTTTTTTTTTAGTACTACGATATAATTTTGACTTCATTAATAATGTATAACCAACAAACATCAAAAGTAAACAGCCATTGAGTTTTAAGATGTTTATTTCTGTGAGAACAATCAAGAAATATATTTATGTTTGCACATGTTTCATGAGGCCACATGAATATCACACTATATGGCCAAATATTTGTGAACACCCAACCACATATTGATTTCCTCCACTCCCCTATAGCCTTAACTGGAAGCCTACTCTTTTCTGATAAGACTTTTAACAAGATTTTAACATGGGAATTCCTGCTGACTCAACCATATAGAGATTTAAAATTTCTTTTCCTATCAATATTTAATTTAAAAAAACGAAAAGCAAAACTGGCCAGGTCATTCCTGGATGTGACATATATATTTTACAATTATATTGGGCCAACATACGAGACTTATTACTAGACCTTTATATGGGAAATGTTTTTTTCTTAATGTTGTTTTTTCCAAATGTCTTAACTATTTCATTTTCAGTATTGTTCTGGTTAACTTTAACCGATCTGCATCATCACACAAAGAGGGTAACTTGAGATCAATGTAGTTTGTTAATACAAGTGTGTTATCATTTGCAGAAACAAGAAATCACAAACTCAATGTTTTGGTTAGTCACCCTAATTTGCTAAAATAAAAAAAACAAAAACATACAACTCTTTCTGTCTAATGTAATGCACCATAACACACTAATTTGCATTGCCAATCACTGCAGTGCACTGAAATGTTGGTGCCCTGT
>NC_092858.1:96142610-96149062 GCF_032062135.1 Pyxicephalus adspersus | reverse complement strand
TGTTCTTTAAACACCCAACCTTTCACCATACTCATCACCATTCTGTATAAATCCATGGCACGATTTTTATTCTACAATTTTAGTATTTTACCACAGGAATCTGTCCCTATCATAAAGGGTCAGTTATCTTTGTTTACAGGCCTAACGTTACTAGTCCTTCCTGGTTTCCTTTCTAAGGCCAGTATAGGTCTTTACCAGCCTAGTTAGGCATACCAGGATAACCTGTGAGATTTCCTTTTTAGTAGGTGCTAGCTGCCATAATATGTATACAAAAAGATTTAAAAAATACATAGACCGTGAAATATTAAAAAACTATTTATCATAACCTCTACAAAAATCCAAATTATGTTTGTCTACCCCTAGAGGCAGGAAGAACAAAGCTGATTAGCCATTTCCTGTTTAATACAGGTGGTCATATATGGATAGAAAAAAATCAACCCCCTTTACATGCAGAAACAAAAAAAAACAGTTTTACAAAAAAAATTCTAGTTTAATAAATATATAACATGCACATTGTTTTAGATAACTGAGTTTTAACAAGAATATAGTTATCCCATTTGGGCTAGTCAGGACTTGTTAAAGAGACCCTGTCATTCACCAATATTTTTGACCAAACAACATACCTATAGAATTATATGCACATTTACATAATGTATGCATGTCATTAGTCTGAAAATGCCTCCCCTGTGATTGCTGCTTGGTGCTAACATCTTGATTGTGATGTCAGCAGCTCCAGCTATATTCATTCCTATGCTGACCATTGCAAATAAATAAAAAAATGTTAATGGAAAGGAAAAATACTGTATTTAAGACATTTGATTATAGTAGGGACATAGATTGTAAACTTCTTTGATGGACAGCTAGTGACACGATCATAGACTTTGTACAGTGCTGTGTAATATGTCAACGCTATATCAACGATAGATACTGTGTAATAATATTACATATTACAGTTACACACAGTAGACTTTGCTTTATTACTTTGGTATTATATTCTTCTTTCTTTGGTATTATCGTACTCTTACGCCAGATAGATCATAATATTTTATACATAATGTAAGGGGAATTTTCCACATCTTTCCATACAGTGCTGTAAATCTGGCATTACAGTATTTGTAACTTCGGCCACATGACAATTTGAAAGATTCAAAATGTCATCTCTAGAGACCTTGTTACTGTGAATTCTGCTCTACAATTTTGTATGTATGAAAACATATGAATTGCTTTTTTTTCTTTGTATTTCCAAAGCAGCAGGATGCCAGGATGAATGAATTACAACTGCTGACAGAGTTTGCAGAATCTGCTGACCCTACACTTATAGAAATGAGTAGAACAGATGACAGCATGCTGCCTAATGCTTTGCTGTGTAATCAGAGCACTTCTTTTTGGAAGGTTTGGCATGACTCTCATCTAAGGGAGAACTTTTGAAGGATAGATTTGCTACTCTCATAGCTTATTCATCCTCTGTCTAATAATCAGGTCTTTGCTATAAGAATAGACTGAAAAGGAAACAATATTTTCTTTATTCTGATGTTATTGTGGCATAAAAGATAAATGTTAGTGTCTTCACATGACAAAGCATATACAAGGCTCATGCTAATCACATATGGCAACATCCTTGTCAGAGCCTTATGCCATTCGATTGCTTTAGAAAAGCAAAAGGTAATAATGTCCTTATATGTAAAGGTACTACCTCTGGGGTATTCTAAAATGTGACCTAACACTTTAATACCACTGGGGAACAATTTTGAACACATTTTTTGTTGACTTAAATTTTTAGGCTTATTTACACTAAAATAGGTATGCTGATTCTGAAAGTGCAGTTAGTTTTCTTCTATCACGTCAGGATTTTTCTCTACCGCTTATATTAATGCAATTACTGTAGTGTGGATTTGTACAGGCTATTCATTTACACGCAAGACAGTGTGGTCAGACGTTGTGCACTGCTCTACGTAGGGAATAAGAAAAATTTATTTTTCTACTTACTCACATATTTCCTTTCTTTTAGATCATGTATTGCTCTGCTGTTTCTCGTCGTAAGTCCCTAAACAACCCTGATTTTTTTTGTTATATCGGTGGCAGTTTCGCCATTCCCATTTGTAGAGCAAGCCTATTTGGCATATTTCAAAGTTAAACTTGGTGATCGAGATAAATCTTGGGCCCCTCATAAGGTGTGCAAACAGTGTGTCCAGCGTTTACAGATGTGGACAAAGGGAACAAGTGATAAGATGACATTTGTCATACCTATGGTTTGGCAAGAGCCAGGAGATCATTTCAGTGACTGTTACTTTTGTATAGTGAAAACTTCAGCAAAGCCATTATGGTAATATCTTACAAAGATTTATTCATGAAGTGATTTGTTGAATCAAGTAAAATAGCTGGATCACATGCAGCTATCACTTCTTTATATATTGTGTGTGTAAATAAATATATATATATATATATATATATATATATATATATAAAACTTCTTTATACTAGTCATAATGAATATTATAGGATCACATAGCAGAGAGGATGTCATTTAGTGGAAAAGTATGTAAAGTTCACTAGTGATATTCAGCTTGGTTGCTTGGTTAGAAGTGGGAATTGCCACAAAACCATGGCTGTGGTGTGGTCCTAGGCAAAAGGAGCACACTGTGAGATGACAGGAATATATCCAGTGCTAAATTTTTACTGTCTAGAGTTAAGAATTGATGCTCTAACCTGACTCAAATAAGAAAATGACCATACTGAGACCCAGAGCATCTATAAAAATCAGGATAAAATGTGTTGAGGAAATCTGTTTAGGAATGTGTTGGGGGATTGAATGTACAAGAAGAGTCAGGATTGTGTAAACTCAACTGAGGATGAATGTTTAGTTATGATGTACATCAGTCTGTTTAATCCCAAGATTTTTCTTACTGTTGGTGTAACTACAGACCTGACTTGAAAGAGATCATTAAATAGGGTCTGGAAAATAATTTACGGGGGATGCAAAAGAGACAACTGGAGTTCAAGGTTTGACCCTAATATATGTTACCATTATGTGCAATTTGTGTCTTTTTAATGTAAAACAAATGCTATTTTATTTCTATATTTCACTAATATGTTTTATTAAAGGTATCATGTGAAAATAACAAAAGCAAGAAATCAGGTGTAATGATTTTCCGACAACCATAAAACCAAGTGGGGGGTCACAATGAGGAATAGGAGGGGCAAGGAGGGAAAGGGCATACCCGAGAAGACCAGTATTTAGCTTAGCTAAGAAATCCATGTGTCTCATATTTTAAAGAATTCAGAATGGACAGTACTATTAATCCATTTGGCTAAATTACCCTTGGTAACTGGATAGATGAGGGTTTCACTCTCCAGATCATCTGTCCAGCCTTATTTATACCTCTCCGATTCTTATCCTCTGCCTTGTTACCTGATATTTGCTCAATTACACTCCACTGTATTGTGCCCTTTTGGATTCCTGACCTTTGTCTGACCTTAACTATGCTTGCCTGATGCCTTCACTGACCTGTGCTTGAACCTAGACTACACTTGCCTGCCGCCTGCCCTGACCTGTGCCTGGACTCAGACTAAGCTTGCCTGCTGCCTGCCCTGACCTCAGTTTGCCTGGGCCTCTCACTGTTGTCCTACTTGGTACCTGATATTGGCTGTTCTTACACTGAAGCCCTCTGATCCACTCCTTGTGGGGGGAGCCTGGGGGCCGCAACCTGGTGTTCCCCCCTCTAGCAAAGTAATCCGGTGGCCACTAGGGTCACCGGCCCATCATCCCTTGTGGGGTGCCCTAGTGTAGACCAGAAGACACCTTTACTCTTTGCCTCAGGTTATACTGCATCATCTGCCAGGAAGTGTAGCCCTAACAGGGACATTGCCAACAAGCATGTAAAACCATACTAATTAGACCACATTCCAGAAAGGAAAAAATAGGGAGATGAAGGTCTAGTTTATAAAAGCATATGGAAATCAAATATAATCTCAAAGTCTTAAAATTTGCTCCTTTAAGAGATGTGTTAAGTGGGACTCTAGATAAGTAGCAAGTTAACTGCGGATCCTCAACGTCTCTCTGTATCCTCAAATCTTCCTCCCATTAAGACATATATTTGTGGAGCGGGTCAAAATAGAGCAAGATATAATATATCAAAATTCTACCACTGGAAGCTTCGCGTGCTCAATGTTCCAAGGATCTCACAGTAGGCACTGTGTTGTCATGCCTTTTAGTGCAGAAGGTGAGCTAAGTATTTTTAGTTTAAAGTAATTCTTTGCCTAGGCAAAGCAGGCAAAAGGTAAGTGTATTTTCAATTTTTCTGAACCGGTATGTATTTACAGATATTTTTTAATTTACAGGGTTTCAAGATGGAGGGGGTGGGGGTTAATAAGTGAACCTTGCATTTCAGTGCAAGATCTGTTTTTAGGATTGTAGGCACATGTTCAATCTCTATGGAAGATGCAACTAGAACAAAACAACTGCAACAACATCAATATTATTAAAATTACAAACATAACATAAATGGTTAGCTTGTTGTCAAATCAGAAAATATCTGTGCAATGAACCTTATACTGCAGCTTTACCCTTGAGCAAATTTTCAGTGTAAATGCTTTTTAGAAGCACTCTTTGCATTTCTCAACTGAGGATGAATGTTTAGTTATGATGTACATCAGTCTGTTTAATCCCAAGATTTTTCTTACTGTTGGTGTAACTACAGACCTGACTTGAAAAAAAAAAATCACACTCCCCGTTACTTCTGCAGCGCCCCCGTTTTCTTGGGCACTGTCTTAGTTCTGGTCCAGTGACGTCCTGTTATCTGCTTTAGCAGGAGTGTGAAGGAAGCACTATATTATTCTGGCTTTGTCACCCAATCTCGCACTGCACAGACTTGAGATCCGGTGACATAGCCTGCTCTAATGTGAAAAAAGAGTGCCAATCTCACTATGCATGCATGAGATTGGCAATTTTTTCTCATTACAGGAAAAAGCCCTTTCTGCGCATGCCGAATTGAGGAGGCTCTATGCTCCAATCCTGTTTTACAACCACCATGGTAAAGACAGAAGGAAAGGGGCTTCACCCCAACTTTGGTGATAGGCCTGCTTTAAAGCGATTAATACCTTAAAGGTACATTTAGATGACTCCAGCACTTTTGGGCTGCTGGCCAAGTTTTCATCAAATGAAAAGCTTGGCATACTGGATAATATTATGGGAGACCAGCATTTTGTACCTGGCTTCTTGAAATGGTCAGAGAAAAACAGAAATCCTCATCTGCAAACTGCATACATAAGGTTTTGAGTCAAGTATCATAGCAAAAAGTTGACAGCAAAGTAAATGGTAAGTGCAAGGTGAGAATTCTGTAATAATATTTTTGGATTCTCTGAAAAAACTAGTTTAGGAAAAGGATTAATATTCATTGGCGTAGACAAAGAATTTTGTTTTTTAAACATGAACTGCTAATATCTGTTCACTACATTTGGCAGAATAGGCACTTTGATGCATGGCATGTTTATTAATATAAAAAATATTAGGTATAAAGAATATTTTCTTGACATGTCATTGTATACATACAGCAATAGTGTATTTTGTTTTGGAAAGCTTTACTTTTTATGATTAAAAGTAGTGATGGTATCACTGTGCTGCAGTTGAGAGGATGCATTCCCTTAGTCTTCTTTACTACGATTGTTACTGTTAGGTTGTAAAAAAGCTTATTTATCATTTTCTGGAACCCAGCAAAGTCAAGATTTTTTCAAACTTTTAGATGAAAAGAATATCCAAAAAAATTGTTAAGTCTAAAAATAAAACAATATTTATATACAAATAAAACTTTGTGTAAGGCTTAACTGTCAGGTCTTATTTATATTCTAATTACCCGGATTTTCCGCTAATGTTTGCATAAAATGGAAAAAATCTGTTGTATTTACCCAATCTAATGTAAAAAAATGTTATTAATCTGAATTTGTTGAAAATGAAACATCAAAAGTTGGACAGATCTTTGCACTGAACCCACTGGCTACCTAAAGCTCAAGACTCATCTCTGAGTAAAAAAAACATTAATTCTAATATATTTCTCAATAGCCACAAATTATATCAACTGACTTTATGTTAGGGTAGAGTAAAAACAAAACAAGCTATAACGATCCAAACAAAGTATATTTGAAGCAAAAACAGGAAGTTTGAGGTGAAAGGGAGAAAAATATATTGGGACCAAAGCTGTTTAAATGGAACAGACCTTTTATAAGTTCACTTTCACACAACAATAACACTTTCCTGTGTTTTTCAGCCAATAGGGTTTCCATCTTCTCCCCATTGAGTTTTGGAGTATCCAGCTACCTTGATTGGGCTGTACTGATTCATTGGACTAAGATAACTTACTTTTTGCACATGCACACAGAATTTTCATAATCCAAACACACAGATGCCATGATTATACACTTCATTCTGCATGTGTGTAAGTTAAGTAAAATTACTAAAA
>NC_092858.1:96135143-96140347 GCF_032062135.1 Pyxicephalus adspersus | reverse complement strand
CTTAAATAAAATCCAAGGAGCCCAAATAGCCGTGACCTGCGAGGGGGTATCATGAAAATCAAGGTATCCTTCCTCCATTTTACAGATTTCCTCAATTAATTAAAACCAACCTTTCGGGAGGGGGGTTCTCTAGGTTGCTTCCAATAACGCTTGTATTTGAGCTTTAGCCACATTGAGGAGAAAGGGCACCAATGAATGCTTATACCTGCCCAGAGGAAGGTCAGTGCAATGAAAGAGGACACAGCACGGGAAGAGCTACAAGGAGTCTCCCCAAATTGTCTCGATCATTTGCAGAACCTTTTTCCAGTAGTTTTCAATCACCGGGCAATGCCACCAGATATAGGACAGCGTGCCGTGCATGCCACACCCCCTTCAACAAAGGGGGGATTCCTGAGAAGACATATGACGTAGATGTGCGGGCGCATAGTACCATCTTGAGAGGAGTTTAGAGTTACCCTTTTGTATTTTGGCACTCACAGACATCTTACGCGTCATAGTTAGGATGGACTCTCTTTCTGGGATTCAGATAAAGTACAACCCAATTCGGGTTCCCACTTACTCAAATAATCAGAAAACGTTGGGCTAGTAAGAATGATCAGAGACTTATATAGCAAAGATACAGTGTGAGGGGGCCTGCCATTGCTACTTAACATCTCTTCCAATGGGGTAAGATCTGACCTCGGGCATATAGGGACCTCACAAAATGATACAATTGGAAATACTGCCAAGTATAGATGGGCCTTCGGGCATCTAATGGCACAAGCTGTGTCAGCCTGCGTACCGAGCCACTCAACAGTACCTGGTGGAGCAGCAATGTGGAAGCATCCTCTAGCTTGTAAATATATCACAGTGTATTTTTGCTGACCTTTGTTGTGCCTCCTGGAGATCACTTATGGCCCTGCCATGGAAGTCCAACCGGTTTTCAACTTCCTTCCCTATGGTCAGAGTATAAGAGAGATGGGAGCGTAGAGAGGCCACCTCTGTTTTGAGGTACTTCTTCATAGAGGAAATATCTTCTTTGTAAAGGAGGGTACGAACATATTCGGCCGGGGGCCCAGGAGAAGAGAAATCAGGATTCATGGAGGACATCGAGGCAGGTGAGTCAGGTTGGACGTCTCCAATGCTCTGCATTAGGCTCCGGGATGCTGCAGGGGGAAAGCACGTGTTGCGGCCTTCCGCCAGTGAGTCTGAGTCAGCTGCCAGAAAAGACCAGATCAAGCGTGCCGCTGGGGTTCCCCTGTATTCAGGCCATCATCTCCTAGCCTTTTGTGATGAGTATGCTATGTAGCTGCGGTGTAAGACGGAAGGGGCGCGCAGAGGTCAGCTTAGTCACGTCTGCTCGGTGCCATGTTTAGGCCACGCCCCCCTATTGGTTAATGTTTTAAAAACACTATTTGTATGTCTTTTTAGCAACTGCAGTATGTATGTGTGAGAATACTTACATTTTCATACAATACATGTTAATTGTCAGCTGACTGATTATTTTACCATATTCTTTACTTACCATGTTGCATTGCATTATTGCAACCATATAAAAGATGGTTTCTGAGCAGTGTAATGCTATCTATGTAATATTTAAAGAGAATATTCACAATGAGAGACATACCTGAATGGACTCAAAAGCCATGATGGACCTCTTTCCATTGTATTTCAGAGATAGAGGTAGACAAATCTTTTTCTTCTAGTAGCATATCTTAAATTTACAGATTGCAATAATTGGGTAAATATTTGATAAAAAACAAGCATAGATGTTACCTTCATTTACCTGTAGAAATTAGGGGGTTCAAGGTTCGCTCATTTCTTATGCTAATAATGCCATAATATTTTTTTGCCATTTACTGAAAGATTTAAGTATATCCTTATCATGAAGTTTATCTGCTATGTTTACACCTAACGGGATAAAGTTTGGGGTCTGCCACTATTTTGGTCAGAACATGTTTTAATGCCAATGTTAACTGTATTGACAATTGCAATGTATGTTTATCAACCAAGAACAGATCCATCTGAGATCTGTGATTATACAAATCCTCAGACTTGTATTGCCAAGTCCGGCCAAATTTTTTTTTTTAATAAAGATATCCATCCACACTCAAAAAGTATGAGAAGGTTTTTTTAAAGTGTGAGATGAGATCAAACCCCACAAATAATAATGATATTCTATGAACCCCCAACAATTTTAGTGAAAGCTCTATAGGTGGCTTTTAAAACATGTTTTCCCAACTATAAACATGAGATCGAAAAACTACAATTTATAAATTTCCCTACTAATGAAAATATAATATTTGCAGAAAAAAATTACTGATCACCCATACTGTAATTATGGATGGTGGACTTAGTTAGTAAGACAGCATTCTGCAATCTGCAGATTGTAGGGTTAGTTTTCCCCTGGTGTGACCACAAGCTTTGTGTGGAAACCCTATAAAATATTGTAATTGTGGATTTCAGGGAGAAGGAATCAAGATGATACCAGTGTACAGAATCATCTATATCAGTGTTTTTCAACCTAGGGTTCCTCCAGGGTTTGCTAGAGGTTCCTTGAGAAATGAGCAGCTGGTGACTCTCAGCCCAGTTTACCAGATTCCAATGATCTTTTTTGGCTATCTGTAAGGATGGGAGCCTTCCCAATGGCCAGAAGTATAACAGGCATTCTTCCTACTGACCACCACACTAATGTACTATGAGCTGAGGATATAGTAATCATAGTGGTGGTTTCCTGAGGACCTGAAAGTTATGTCAATTGTTCCCTGTGTTACAAAGGTCGAGAAATACTGATATTAGATTAGATATGCAAACATATTCACCAAAAGGGTTATTATCTAGGAAATCCTAATGAAAAAATAATGTATGATTGTATGGGTTGCTTGAAGGAATTGTACACTTTACCATCTGTAGCTTGTTTGCCAAGTACTTAACATTATGGTTGTTTTATTTGAATTCAATAGTTATTTATAACAAATTTATGATCAAAAACACTCCCAAACAGACAGAAAAAATTAATGTATTTTGACAATGAATATAAATTTAATCATACTAAGAGAATGAGATTGTTTCTCGAGGATTGCTTCATATTTAGGCTGGACCAAATGGATGGCAAGACCATTGTCTTTTTGGTTCATTGAAGTACCAATATTCCCCCAGGGAAGGCTGCTTTAGTATTTTCTGTAAAGAGCTGCAGAATTTGTAGCGACTGTATAAATAATAACAACCAACCAATTAATTACAACAAGAGCTACCTCTTTCCAAAAAAATTGTCCTAATTTCTCAGAAACTGCTGTGAGATATTGTTAGGGAGATAGTTTAGATACAAATAATGCTTCCCGGAGTCCCAGTTTAAAGGCAATATACAGCTTCTAACTGCTCTTTTCCTCATTTTTTCCAATTACTTAGATATGCTGACAAAAGAATTAAAATACTAGTGTATGCATAATGCCATAGTATAACAGGATTATGCACTGCATTTCTACGTGTAAGGAAAATTATAAAATGAAAAGTCATCTTGTGGTTTGTTGTCTCAGGAGAGGCTGCAGTAAAGGCCACTAGAAGGAAAAGCAGTTCCGGAGAAGCTTTAAGTGCAACTGTTTGAGTAACAGAATTAATGATTGTGTTTTTCTTGTTATATCCCAAAGGAAGCAAGCAAACGTGAAAAAATAGGGGCATTGTATTTACTTACAATGTGTTTTCAGAATGGTTTATATAGTCAGCTTTGTGTAAATTTGTTTCCTTTAAAGTGACAAGGAGGAACTGTTTGTGCCAGGAAGTGCAGAATACAGAAAGGCTTCTTTAGAGTAACAGCTTTGCATGGGAAGAATAGAATTCCAAAAAAGGCTGGATGTGTTTCTAATTTCGAATTTAAGTGGCCTTATATACATTAATATACACACTTGATAATTTTTGCCAAATGGGATGCACTTTTAGCAGAATACCAGGGCAGATGTAGTGACTTTCCTATTACCCATTTTTAATTAGTATTTTTTTGGTCTGTATTTTTAAAATATTTATATAAAAAGGGAAAAAAATAAAATCAATCTGGATATCTTTTTTCACCATTTTTTAGGTAAAGTATTTGGTACTTTTGAGTTGGTTATGAGAGATCCTCACATATGTCTCAAAATTTTGTTACACACTATACATGAGGAAACAGTGTCATTTGCTGGTATGACCTAAGTATAAGCTGAGTTTTTTTTTAATGACAGCTTGAAGGACAAAAATCTTGGTCTATACTTGTGTATATATCAGTAGATATTTTGTTTTGAATTTTTAATTTCAGATGGAAAAAAAAGGGCTATCTCGAAAACATGTAAGGGATATCACATGTACATTACGCTACAGCATTAATTTGAGTAAATACCTTTCTATGCAAGTAAACATATTCAAAACAAGATGTTTTAGGCTTTTTAAATCTCTGCAGTAAAGTATGTTGTCACAGAGAGACATTACATCAAAAGTTAGGAAAATGTGGTAAAAATAGTTTTCAGGAACAGGAAAATCTACTCCAGAGAGATCACAAGTCGATGCGTGCTTGCTGGTAGATATAACGACACTTTCTGGCATTATTAGGATACAGAATCCACTGTACCAAGGTTACTCTTCCGAAGTTTTATGTAACAGGTTTAAATCATCCAAAGGCTAGTATGGGACCAGTCTCTTACGTGTTGCATGTCACCAAGCTTTTAATCAAAAAACTCTGTGATTAAACTCCTGCTGGCATGCAATGAGTAAAACCCCTTGGATGGCTTCAACCTTTTAAAATAAAACGTGTGAGAAGCAGCTTTAGTACAATGGATCCTTTTTGCTTCTATACTGTTAAATTTAACTTGGTCGTCATAAAAATTTTAGGAATATTATTTATGACATCTGAGGGACCTTTGTTGTAGCATAGTAATAAAAACATACTCTGAAAAAAAGATAATTTTGTATTGGAATATCACTTAGCGACAAATTCCTTGCTTCAGTGAATAAAAGGTTTATATTCATTTTTGGATGGTTTGGCAGTGTCAGCGTCTAATATGTTGTAGTTTCTGCAGTCAGACAGAATGACTGGTGACTTCCTTCAAGTGCTGAGTTATGTTGCCTTCCTCTTAGATATTTACTTTCCCAAAGTCCTAATTTGGTGGCATCTAGTTTGCAAGAGCAATTGCCATGTTTTTTTCTTTTTTCTTGGTTAATACTGTATTTAGTTTTATTATCATTTGTTGCCTTTTAGT
>NC_092858.1:96127630-96132352 GCF_032062135.1 Pyxicephalus adspersus | reverse complement strand
TTTGTTAATACAAGTGTGTTATCATTTGCAGAAACAAGAAATCACAAACTCAATGTTTTGGTTAGTCACCCTAATTTGCTAAAATAAAAAAAACAAAAACATACAACTCTTTCTGTCTAATGTAATGCACCATAACACACTAATTTGCATTGCCAATCACTGCAGTGCACTGAAATGTTGGTGCCCTGTAATGATGAGTTAAGTGATATTCAAAATAATAGTATTTCAACACACTATGTTGTATGCTTTGTTGAGCAATTCCATAATCCAAGTGTTACCACAAAGCAAAAATTTAAATCGGCCCACAGACACTATTCACAAAATGGCAATAACATTGCAGGAGAGGAATGAAGTTTTGAATGTTTGTTAAGGGTTTACAATCTAATAGCCAAATTAAAAAGAGGTTGTGGAATTTCCTAGTAGTAACTATAAAAAAAAAAACTTGTTTTAAAGCCAGACAGTAATACTGCATTTAAATATAATCTGCACTAATATTCCTCATATAATCTAAAGCGCCTGAAATGTGCAGTTCTCTCCCCTAAGATTCCATGAATTAGATTCCACAGCAAGAAATATCCTAAATCTATCAGGTTGGGGACTGTCATCTTATTTTTTAGTGGTGCTTCCAAAATGTTCTGCGTTTCATCTTAACATTTAATAGCCAGCAAGGTTAAGAAGCTCTCACTGCATTAAACAGTTATAAATCCTTCTTGAGAGCTTCTTTTAGGTTCTGAAAAGGCAAATATTAATATTTTTAAGGCACTACAGCAGGCAGGGAGTAACAGTTGCTGTTTGCAAGAAAAAATAAAATGATTCTGCGGCACTATAAAACGTTGTGGTAAATAACTAAATACATTGCTTTTTAATATCCCTATTCTTTGATCTACCAATGAGAATTTAAATCTGTCTACATAGTCCTATTCGAAAGATCCTTGAATCTTTTAAATTGCAGGGAAATCAGGGAGCATCAATTTGTCTGGACAATAAACAGACCTTTATATTAGGTGATTTTCAACTACAGCTACACAACAAAATGATCAGTGTCATAAAAAATTAAACACACATACTGTGAAAAGTGTAGCAATCTGCTCACAAATTCTCCATCATCTGCCATAAACAATTTACAATTAAATAGAACCCTGTTTTTTTCTCCTAATAAACCTACTAAACATCAATCTACTTAATACTCATAGTTGTATGATATTAAAGGTTTGTTATTTTTAAAGATTTGTGTATTAACTTGTTACAATGTGTCCCCTAAGCTGCAGCCAGCAAGTCTCCCTATATCATACTATACAAAGTTTTTTCACTGTTGATTCTGTAAATAAATGAAAGAGCAAGCGTGGCTCAGAGTAGGATGTCAGGGTTGCTGTGTAAAGAATGAATGAAGATAAAAGGCAGCACGGTGGCTTAGTAGTTAGCACTCTGGCCTTTGCAGTGCTAGGTCCCAGGTTACGATCCCCGCCAGGACACTATCTACAGTTTGCTGGTTCTCCCCGTGTTTGCCTTGGGGTGCTCCTATTTCAGCCAACATTCCAAAAAGATGCAGTTAGGTTAATTGGCTCCCCCCCAAAGAATTGACCTTAGACTTTAATAAAGACATTTGACTGAGATAAGGACATTAGATTGTGAGCTCCTTCGAGGGACAGCTAGTAACAAGACTATGGGCTTTGTACAGCATTGTGTAATATGTCAGTGCTATATAAATATTAAAAGATGGTGGCACCTGCGACAAAATGGGGATAGTGGGTGCACTTTAAAAATTTGAGATCAGGCACATTAGTTTTATTGCAGAAGGGGCATCATCTGTCTTTTCTGCAATAAAGGACCTGTCTGGATGCAATGTTTTATTTCTAGAGTTTAGTTACATTTTAAGTGTTGAGATTGACAAGTTTTCTGTTGATTTTTACATTATGGTTAGTCATGTCAGAACTATGATAGCTAATCTTTGGAAGAGAAATAAATCCCCAAATGTCATTTGAAAGATGCAGATTCAGTTTTACTATGCAATAATGATCACCTATGACTTACAGTCTAGTAAAAAATTGTACTAAGTCTTGGGAGAATTGGATATCTTCCTCTCATTTGTGACTTATACTTCATTGCATATTACTAGTTCCTTGTTGGATTCGAGCTAAAACTTTCCAACTCTTGCTAAAGCAAAACATATTTTTAGGAATTGTTCAAATTGTAGCTAAATTGTTGGTTAAATTAGATGAATTAAGCAGAGGAATTTCTTTTTGTTTTGTTTTTTTGGTTATTGTGATTTGTTATTTTTCTCTGTTTACTTTGTCTTTGAATTGTTTGTTTCTAAAGTTGTATTTCCAAATTCATTATGTAACCTTACATATATCTATTTGTATTACCTATTTCTTTTTTTAATTTTATCTATACAAAAAAAAAAACGTGCACCATCTTTTTTCAGGGCTTAGAGATGTCATGTGACTGGATAACAAAAGCAGCAAAGAAAGCTGATGCTTGAATATGTAAAAAAGAAGTGTATTCCAATAAACCGCGTGCTCAATGTTCCAAGGATCTCACAGTAGGCACTGTGTTGTCATGCCTTTTAGTGCAGAAGGTGAGCTAAGTATTTTTAGTTTAAAGTAATTATTTGCCTAGGCAAAGCAGGCAAAAGGTAAGTGTATTTTCAGTTTTTCTGAACCGGTATGTATTTACAGATATTTTTTAATTTACAGGGTTTCAAGATGGAGGGGGTGGGGGGTAATAAGTGAACCTTGCATTTCAGTGCAAGATCTGCTTTTAGGATTGTAGGCACATGTTCAATCTCTATGGAAGATGCAACTAGAACAAAACAACTGCAACAACATCAATAATATCAAAATTACAAACATAACATAAATGGATAGCTTGTTGTCAAATCAGAAAATATATGTGCAATGAACCTTATACTGCAGCTTTACCCTTGAGCAAATTTTCAGTGTAAATGCTTTTTAGAAGCACTCTTTGCATTTCTCTGGTTTACACTCAACTGAGGATGAATGTTTAGTTATGATGTACATCAGTCTGTTTAATCCCAAGATTTTTCTTACTGTTGGTGTAACTACAGACCTGACTTGAAAACGTCTCTCTGTATCCTCAAATCTTCCTCCCATTAAGACATATATTTGTGGAGCGGGTCAAAATAGAGCAAGATATAATATATCAAAATTCTACCACTGGAAGCTTCCAAATTTTACAAGTCTGTTTAAATGGGGTAGCCCAAAGGAATGGCTATCCTTAACTAGGTAGTTAAAAAAAAGAGCGTATTTGATAACAATGGAAATTTTTCATTCAAAATTGCTTTGTAGAGAGACAATCATATCCTGCCATGTAAAACTTCCCCCATTCTGAACAATCCCTTATCAGTCATCGACCTAAACTGGGCTTTATAACATTCAGAGCAAAATTTCTATTCTTCTTCTATCAGTCCATTTAGATAAAGTACATTTATTGGTTCATGCAAGTGAACAACCTAACAATAATGGTAAAGTACCTTTTTTATTTTTATTTTTCAAAACTAAAAACCTTGCCAGACCTTGTATAGGCTTAGGCTGTAAAAAACACACTGTTTGTGTCCCAGTCATCACTAAGCCTTAATGGTGGACTGAGGCGCTGCCATTCGGCTGCTAATAGGCTTGGTTTTAGTGTTGGGAAAATGTGGGTATTGGTGCCAAATTGAAAAGTCAAGACAATAAATACTGGCTGAGCTTTGGTTACAAGGTCCTCTTCAGACTCAAAGGTTCACTGAATTAAATATAAAAAAAGATACTTTTCTGTTATTGACAGTATTAACACTTCATACCAAAGGTAGGTTATTTGGGACTAAAAAAGACAACATTTACCCAAATTAGTTAAATTTTGGGCAATGAAATTAGCATATACTATTTAAAGAGAAGGTTATTTAGCATAGGGCCTGTGGCTTTAATTATACTTTTTGACATTGATATGGATACAACTTAAATCAAATATGATGAATTGAGATCCTAATTTGAAACACCAGCTACTATACTTTATTATTTACTTTCTAGTGAAAGCAACATTTTATTCACAATGATTAATTACTATATGTGTATGATATATTTCTTACAGGCAGAAAGGCCTATGACAACATTAAAGAATACAAACAAAAGCATTAAACTAGATTGTAAAACAAGGACAAAAATGTAAAACATTCAAGAATGGAAACACAATAGATAGGTCTTTAATTCAAATACAGTATATTTCACATTAATATGCCACAGTTAACTCACAGCCTATAAAATTAATTGTTTAAACTACTTTTTTTGAAGCTGCCTTTCATAGAATTACTGTCTCTCATTTTTTCTAGTGCACTCATCTATCCCTTGGTAGAATAACAATAATTAAATATATATATTAGATTATTGATTGTCTGCAATCATTACCTTTCCTCAGCGTGGTCCCTTGATAGAATGAAGTACAGTCTGGTTTTGTCCAAGGAAGTCGTTTTGTATTCTAAGCACTAGGGGCATTAAATCAAAATCCATTTTAGTCAAAAAAAAAGTACTTAAAAGTCATGTACAAATAAAGTGGATTTTTTTTAGATATGTAAATGATATGGATTTATGAAAGAAAATGGTATTGCTTCTTTATTCTCATCTTACTGACCTTCAAATATGCTGAAGCATTGAAAAGTGCTATATCTTGCTTTATAGTATTTTTAAACATTTTACAAAAGCAACCTTAAAGCGGAACAAAAAAAAA
>NC_092858.1:96113125-96124031 GCF_032062135.1 Pyxicephalus adspersus | reverse complement strand
GTTATGGGCTTATGTTATGTGGCAGTTTTACACATAAGTCATTTTTAGCCAACCCCATTTTTAAATTAAATGTGTGCTTATCATCGTCAGTGTTCTATAAGGACATACCCTTCTGCAAGAAAATTATATATTTCCCTCCCCAAGAAAAAATACAGAGCACAACCTAATTTAAAAATGCCCAGTAGTCTGTTAACCTTAAACATTGCAATATTGTGATGATTAAATGTTTTCAGGCAATTGCAACGCATGGTAACCCTGAGGCACATTAGGCTTGAAAAAGGTAAGAGGTGAGCCATTGTACAGAAGAATAGATTATGCTCTGTTAAAGGTGTCTGTTTTACCCATTCTTTCTACACTAGGAATGGGTTTTGAAGTAAGAAGTAATACAAGACTGCAGAATGAGCCTAATAAATGCTAAAATAAAACAGAGGGTCTGTTAAAGATTGATTAAAAAAAGATTATTTTTTTCCATTTTACCCTGTATGGTCTCGGACTGACATCTTAATATGCAGGTGTAGAAAACAACCGTTCACTTTGTGGTAATTGTTTAAATAGGTGTAACAATTATATTATCTGCAGAATCTGAACACATTTTCTATGGAAACAAGTCCTCCCCTCCTCCCTACACTAAACATCAGTGAATAATCCAGTTCTTTCCATTTACCCTAAATTGAGGTTATTTTTTACAGTATACTAATTTATTATTTCTATTATATGTATTTTGAAACATGCTGTAAACTGAAAAAGAACACCCCAATTCAAAGTAAACACCCAAGTTAGAAGACTCAAGAGTTCTTGCTAGTAATGTCCTGTGTATACCGAACAAGGGACTAACGATCACAATGGGCCAACCAATAGTGTTTTCCTAACAGTAAGCACATAGCCTTTTGTAAGGCACAGCCTGTGCAAACTGTACCTGTAAACTGTAACTGTATCTTTCCCTGCTGGCCTTAGCAAAAATTTACAAGTGCCTTATGACAAGTCTGGATATCCATTATTGGAGTATTCAACCTTTGGCATCTTTCCATGGGAAGTGTGTCACTCTCCAACTCTTAAAACCTTAAGGTACTCCCAAAGGAGAATCTATTCAGACAAGCATACAATGCCTGAAACCTAACCTAGGTCCTTTTCAGCCACTGACCATAATGTGCTTTTTGCAGAATCTACCCATATCCAGATATATAACTTTCTTGCTCACTGGGCCTGATTTATTTAAGCTCTCCAAGACTGGAGAAAATAGACTATAATGAGAGAGCCTGGATAATCCAGCAAATTCAGAATGGATTTCATAAAATCATTTGCTATTATTTGCCCAATGTTTTCAATCCTGGACTAGATCCAGTCCAGGTTTTCTGGGTCACCCCTGTTCCCCCTGATAGACTATCCTCTCCAGTCTTGGAGATCTTTAATAAATCAGGCCCATTATTTGCCTTTTGTTTCTTCCTTGTCTCTTTAGATTGCAATGTAAGAAAATGTAGGGGTTTCTGACTCTTTTTTGTTGTAATTGTTGTATGTTTTGATATATACGGACTGTATTATTTACTGTAACATCTTTGTTGTTTTCATCAATATACTATGCACATTTTGTTCTTCGGTTGTACATTGCCATGAAAGATAAGGGCACTTTTCCATTATAAAAAATAAAAATAATTATGGCAAGTATCTATATGAATGTAGTTAATCAGCAATTCATATTATTATTAATATACTGCATTGGCCTGTGCATAGATAGGCATTGAAATGGTTGTTTCCCTGCTAAGGATTTCCCTTCTGACTTTTCAGGTTTACAAGTAAAGTACATCTGGCTGTTTATATGTATGTGTCTCTCTTGTATGTCAAGTCAAGCACAGCAGGTCAGGCGTAGTGGAGTCATATAATAACTTACATTATTTATTAATAGAATAGACTACTTGTGTGTAGCTGCTTTACCATGTCATGTATACTCTATGCTGGTGTATTTTTTGACAATGCTCTGAAAACAACTGAACTGCAAACAGTAGGGGACATGGGAGACGTATTGATTTTCTTTACAGATGACAGGTGTGATGAAACAGAGATACCTAATGGTACCTAGTTACATGCTGAAAATACATAACTACAAACAGATGTTGAATGCTTACAAAGCCCTTCACTTTTGTGTTCAATATTGAAACAGTATATAGAGGTAAAGAACAATGCAGAGTAAATCGATGCACATATTCAATGTTTTCACAATCAGCAGAGAGTTTAAAATCTTCCCTTATACACAGGCTGTGATTACTGGACAATATGAATGTTTTGAAGGTGCTGTATATTTACTTTCCCTTTGTAGCATTCATTGGTGATTCAATTGGTGGATGGAGGAAGACTGGAAACTGTGACACTAGTATTTCATCACATTTTTTGTTCCTGGCATTTTTCTTTCAGGCAGATAAGAATAAAGATAATCATTTAAGTTTATTAACTCCTAGGCATCAATCAATCTTGTAAAGATATGAAAAGTTTTATCTTTGTTAGGATTTATAAGGTTTTTAACAGGATTTCATACATATATATACTTATTTATGTTTACCTCTAAACCATACACAAGATCAAATAGTCATAAAGGGAAGCTAGGATCTCAAGTGTCCCCTTTACTAAATCCTACTTCAAGTCCTGAAACAAAACAAGCCTCCCTCGGTAACATCCACATGTAATGCTGTCCCTCTATGAATAAAAGAACTGAAATCTAATGAATGAGCTGGACCATGATAAATAGTGGTGGAAAAGAAAGGCATAACTGATGCTGGATGGCCTCTAGCTAAGAAATAATTCATATTCTAATACACACTGGGCCTGATTTGTTAAAGCTCTCTAATGCCACCATGTTCATCTGATCCTTTTTGGGTATCGGAACTTTGACCATCTTAATTGGCCAGATTAGGATGACGTAACTCTCATGTATGCTAATGTGCAAGTGTGGTCCATATCTCTAAACTATCATAGTTGCTTCAATATGGCAATGTAATATAGCAAACATATACAGCAATGAATTTATTGAAGCAGGTAAGTTGTTGTTGTTTTTTTAAGAGCAGTCAGGCTGGTAAGTGTACTCGATTTTTGGTTTGCTAACGTTATTAAGATAAGGGACAGATACAAAGAAAAAGTCTGGTGCATAGTGAATATACATTAGTGATTCTGAGTTTAGTTCATAGCATGTTGCAAGAACAGTCAAATAATGTTTAATTTTTGTGGTAAGCTTTAGGCAAACTCTGGGTTTATAGTGGGTAATATCTGCTGTTAAATTCTTGCCCTTTTTAAAGCGAAAGGGAAGTTATTGTAACAAAAGGCAGAAGTTGGGCACTGCATTAAGGGCATGTACTAATACAAAAAACAATAAAATATACTGTAAAATAAAAAGAGGGTTTATCATTTTCTTGGGACTTCCACCTTGCTAGTTATGTTTAGTATCTTTTGATTCAAAGCAATCTCAACTTCGATATTTAAAAAAAAAAAGGGAGATATAATGTGTTTTTAGAAAATTAATTTGGGTATTTTCTTCAATAAACAATAGTGCAAAAATTATGCAACAAAACATTTCAGCTACTACTGGTATAATCCTCAGTGCCAGACATCTGGAACGGGCTGCAAACACAGGTTTTACCCTGCAGCAAAAAGCATACACGACTATGCTTGGCTGAAAATGCCATGGAGTCAGCCACTCCCGTGCCTGGAGAGCTGGGAATAGCTCTGACTCAGTGTGGCCCCTACATATGCCCTGGGACAGACTGTTGGTTTTAAGGAGCCAGAGTAATACATAGTTACATATATAGTTACATAGTAAGTCAGGTTGAAAAAAGACATTAAGTCCATCAAGTTTAAACACTAGGGAAATAAACATATCCCAGATATAAAACCCTATGGACATGGTCCGGAGGAAGGCAAAAAACAACCTGGTACATTTGCTTCAACAGGAAAAAACTCCTTCCTGATTCCATGAGGCAATCAGATGTTCCCTGGATCAACTGTCATTGTTATTTTTACTTTAAATCCTTATTACCCAGTTATATTCCTTGTTTTATTGTCATAGCAGGGAAAGATACAGTTACAGTTTACAGATACAGTTTGCACATGCTGTGCCTTACAAAAGGATATGTGCTTACTGTTAACAAAGCACTGTTGGTTGGCTTCAGAGTATGAATCATTAATTCCATTAGTTCTCTATCCATTTACAGATTGACTTTTCCAAGCCTATTGACCCTAACTTGCATATTAACCATCTGTGGGGTACAGTGTCAAATACTTTAGCAAAGTCCAAGTACTAGGGGGTATATGTGGCTGCACAGGGGTAATCAACAGACCCAGTGGTGTACCTCCTCCTGTATCATTCCCAGCCACCAATTTATGGAACCAATGTGCTATGAAGGATATGTAGCATTCAGGCCTATGCTTACATGGCCATTTGTATCCTGTTTCTGACAGCTTGATCCAATGACATGAACACATTACCATGCTTGTGGAAGGCAGGGAGAGCCTTTTGGGCAAAATAATGGCAACTGCCAATCTGCACCTGTGGTGTAACACAAGATAATCTCATTGCAGTGACGGTTTCTATAAACTGGAATAAGAAAACTGAAAAGTCAGCAGTTTTTTAGGCTTGCAATCCCATTCTAGGTATAAGAAAATTTGGGGACACTCCAGTAGTAGGAGAAATTACTCTTTAAGCCCTTGTTGATCAAATCCATTATCAAGGGTTTTTGAACAGCGCTGACTGTCGAAAATTGTGTGGGAAGGGGTATAAATATTTGTACTAAAAGTTTTGCATGGGTTCAATGTTTGTGAGCTGTTCATCTGGTATAATGACATGAAAAACAATTTTAATTGGCATACGCATTTTAACTGTTTATATGATGGGTGGAAAACATGTTGTTTTTAAAGATACATGTTTTTTTATTAAAGATACATGTTTTTGCTCACCATATGACACTATTTTTATATATGTTTAACCCATTAGTATACCTTCTTCTATTTTAAAGTCTGCATTTCATTTGCCAAACTATAAGGAGGAACCTGGCTAAAATATGGCTGGCCCTATGAGGGTGAGTGCTACATAAATATATTAAAAACAACTTTTAAAATTGTTATAGTCTACTGAGAATTTAGTTATTGGGTTAAGATTCACTTTAAGCTTTAAAGAGTTTTACTGGCTCCTCCTGGACAAAGAAAGGAAATTGCTATAAAGAGAAATTTAGATATGTACAATGGCTACTTATAAATACATATATGTAAAGTACCTGCATAAGTAAACAAAACAGCAACTATTTCATTTGAACATATATTGGGAGATATTGTAAGCCTTTGTTCATATTCTTTGGGAATTACAGAAAATGTCACACTTCAATTCATTTTTGTATTTTTTCTTTAATCTTCTCATTTTACATGGTATAATACAGCACACTGAATGACACAATAATAGTATTTACAGTACATTTGCTAAGAGAAGATAATCCACAAAAGCCGACCTTTAAGATCAGAGTGAGAGGTGACATTTTATACCACAAATGCAATATGCATAACAAGCAAAACATGAAATGAAATATTGTTTTATGTAATGGGAGATGCATGATGCATTTCAAGTTACACTAATAATTCCATGATTTTATGTACATAAATTTTGTGGCTTTTTTATACTGTATCTTTTACTGTTCGATGTTGAATTAATATAGCTTTTTACAACCAAGCTGTTTAAAATTAGAATCAGAAACCTAGCATAATGCAATGGGAAAAAAAAATAAAAAATGAATATTATAAATGCAATCCAGTTATATAAAAAATACCTCTAAAGGAAAAGGTCTTCAATTTATAATTCTAGCAATTTAATTTCCATCTTGTACATTGGAACATATATACGCAAGATTAATCACTATTACATCAGTAAAAGTAGATCTAAACCAAAGAATAAACATTTTTTTTATTGTAGCTTATATGTCTTTAGATATGATGGCCAAATTCATTTCTTGTTTTTAGATTAAGTATGTATTCTTCAAAAACATAAAAATACATGCCGATCCTGACAGAGGATTCAAGTGTCCTAAAAAACCCTCCTGTTCACTGAACTCTTAGACACATGAGTACCTATGTCTTTGTTTGTCTGTAACACTCTTAACCTCCTTGCAGTTAAGCCCGACCTTCGCTCGGGCAAAAAAAAATTGCAAGGAGTGGATCACTTTTGGTACAGAAATCTAGACCTCAGTGTAACGCTTAGGTGGTTAAATCCCAGATATTTTGTTTTTTTAATGGGCCTTTAATTTGATAGTAAACTTGGATACACTAGTTTAGGTCTTAAATAAAATGTATAAGTGTTTTTAGAGTTTTGACTATAATTTAAATGTAACCTAAAGGTTCCCCTCCTTTTCCCTCCCTACATATTTTTGACCCCTGCATTCTGTGTGTTGTGAACTCCTAACCTCTACACTCTACAAACGAATACTCCTGACCACTGTGTTCTATGCATTGCACATTCACACCCCCTATGCTTTGTGTGTTAAGTACCCCTGACCTCTGCTCTCATTTTACAAACTTTTTACCCCTGTGTCATGAACATTGTGTGCTTTCCAAAACCTGAACTATGCATGCTATGTCCTGTTAATCATTGCCCCCTCTATAGTACATACACCTGCACAGTGTGTTTTACTTACACCTGGCTCCTACTCAATGTGTGTTACAGATTTATAACTAGTGTTGGTCGAATAGCTCACTATTCGATTCGGCAGCTATTCGCTCGAATAGAGCAAAAAAATTTGGGTGGTCGAATGTCAAAGTCGAACACAAGCATCATCAGCATTTCCCTTTCCTCAGCCAATCAGGGAGCAGAGCAATCAGCAGAACTTTACTATGCTGACAGCTCTGCTCCCCTGATTGGCTGAGGAAAGGGAAACCCTGATGATGCTTGAGCTGTCATCAGGGTTTCCTATTTCTCAGCCAATCACAGAGCACTAGTGATGAATAGTATCTCCATTCAACCTCTATTGCCCTCGTATTGCCTGCGGTTACAGCTAATTGAAGGCACCTGCTTTTAATTAGCTGTGACCGCAAAGTTCCCACGGTCCAGGAATCCCACAATGACATTATGATTCATAATGTCATTGTCGGATAACCTGTAAAAAATAAAAAAAGAACAAGTTAAAATAAAAAACACATACGAAATAAATAATTTAAGAAAAAAAAAAAAAGTTTTTTTTTTTCCTTTCGAATTTTTGCTGTCGAATCCCGTGTTTTTTGGGTCGGGTCTACCCGAATTCGAACCTATTCATATTCCTCCTTACATATTCCTGACACCTTCATTCCTTACTTCTGACCCCTGCACAATGTATGTTACTTACTTTTGACCCCGTAATATTAATGTTACATACACCTGACTGTGGAACTATTTGCATTATTTACTCCTACACCCTTGTAGGAGTAAATAATGACTTGACGTGATGCCTGGGATATGACTCCTGGACCCTGTGTTATATGTGGTACATATTCCTGTTCCCTGCGCTGTATGAACAATTCATACTGCTGACCCCTGCCCTATATGTGTGACACACCCTTGACCCCTGCATTACTCTTGACCCTTATTCATGTAACAGACTCCCGACCCCTGCACCTGATTCATTATTTATTCCTAACCCCTGCACATTGTATATTATGTACTCCTGACTAGTGTCGGTGTTCGAATTCGGGTTGTCCTTATATTTGACCGGAAAATGGCTGTTCGAATTCAGGTAGACCCAACCCGAAAAACAACGATATTTGACAGTAAAAATTTGGATAAAAAAAAAAAGTGTTATAAAAAAATAAAAATTATTGCTAAATTATTTTATTGAATGTTTGTGTTTATTTAACTTTTTTTTTTTTTTTTTACAGGTTATCCTATGCAAGGTTGGGTTTTATTAAGCTAAGCACGAGTTAACTGTTTGAAATCGGCTGAGGAATAGCTAAAGCTGAATCAAAATGGAAAAAAAAATCTGTGTCCACATCCAACAAATTGTAAGCTGCAATATATAAATTTTGTTTAGGGTTTAGTTTCACTTTAACTAATTTATTAGTTTTACGTACTGGTATATTATACGAAAAAGTGTCCTTAACAGCAAAACAAGTGCAAAGCCCACAAATGTAACCTGGCAGGTCAGGATACAGACACCAATATTCAGGGTTTGCTCAGTGCTGGGCTTCCAGTTTAAAGCACAAGGTAAAAAAGGTTGAAAAATGTAACACAGGAGTGGTTGAATGTTCCTGCTTTCCTTCAGGTGGAGCAGAATTTGTTAAACAGGCTCAGTCCACCTTTAGTTAGGGGGATTGTTTAACTCGAATAGAGGAGAGAGGGTTGAGGGGTGAAGAGTGTCAGGCCATAACAACTCCCAATGTGGATACACAGTCATATCATAAAGCATAAACATAGAGCTTCTCAATTTCACTCTGCCTTAGCATCCTTTTGAGATGATATACCATTTTTACTTATTGTTCTGGGCAGTGTTATACATAAATATATAAACAAAATATATAGGCAAGTTGGTGAAGAAGAATTTAATTTATAATAAATGTCCCCTTTCCATTTATTAGTAGGAAAGGCGTAAAACAACCTGGAAACAGGCACATTAAGCTTCTACTGACATTCCTCAGCCATTTTATTCTTACTTTTCTCAGTTAAGTTCAAGTTAGACAGGCAATATAATATGTTTATAGAAAATTGCATTTCTCCAGTAACCTGTTGAAGAGATGTAGGATGTCTGCTAATATGAATATTTTAATTGCTTGTTTAATGGCATCTATTAATTTATCCCTGGATCCTCATTCTAAGCTGCCAATAAAACACAGAATTTACAAGCACTATTAAGGGAGTTTAGGAATTAAATGAAAAGACTTAATACAAAACACACAAAAGCCCAGAAGGCTATGCAATTAATTATGTCAGCTTGTGACAGAACAACAACGCTAATTTGGATTCAAGCCAGACACGAGCATGAAAACCACATTGGGATAACCTGATTGTCTAGACACAGAGGAAGAAGAAAGGTAAATGATTTAGTTAAAGAGCGTTAAGAGAGCTGAGAGAGCAGTTTCTTCACATTAACTATGACAAAAAGCAATTGTAGACACAAGGCCTGAAGCTATACAAAGAATGTTAGGTTAGTTCACTCATGTCACCAGCTTTTCAGAAGTACTCTTAAGAGGGTTAAAATGCAAAACTGAAGGCACCATATTTTAGGAAGTTTCCAACTGCTGAAAAACAAACATGAGTAAAACAATCCATTTTTTGGTTACACAGTGATCTCCAGACATTTTAGGGGAAAATATACAATACAGATGAGCACCAATGCCAATGATGATTTCTTAATTAAGTCTACAGAAACTTCTAGCAAATCACATTTTTTCATTCTTCAACAGAAAGGTTTGATGAACTACAGCATCACTTACCTCCTCAGTTATCAATCTATTTGATCTGATGCATAGACTTCTATGAAAATGCACTATTTATCAAAAGTTTTTTACTGCACTAAGCCTTTGATCCTACCACTAAATATTATATTTGGTATTTTTAAGAAACCACATAAAGGAAACATTTTGGTGAAAATTAACCACATGGGTTTAGGCAATAAATACTTTTGTGTTTCTTTGCCTTGGTACTGATAGGGAAAATTCGGTCCGTATCCAATACCTATATACTACTAATCTTTAAAAGATATCCCTCTTTATCATCACAGAAAGCTGGGAGGATGCAAAATCCTAATGCCATGTTACAGCAAAGATTAAAGGGAGGTTTGTATACACAGAACATATTGCTGTTAATGAATATATCAAATTGACTGACTAACCCTATTTATCTGTATCTGACATCCTAAAATAATTTACCCCCTCCCAATGCATTGGCTACCCTGGGTCCTAGTTTAGTACTTTAACATTCAACAAACATATAAAACACTGTGGATTATTTTGAAGGCCATTTGTCTCCTTACAATAACAGAGTGTCCCTTCTTTTCCTATTATGGAACACTCATTATGTTATGAACAGATGCCTTAGAATAATAGCTGAGCACCTTTAGTGTTGCACAGTTATACTAGCTCCTCTCCTTTAGAGAAATTACTCAAATACTCTGCATTTACTGCACAGTCTTAGCTTTTCACAGTGTGCATACGAAGCTGCAGGAAGTCAGTGCCAGCCTACTCATTTTTTGTCTGAAGGATATTCAGCATTATCCTGCCTTTTCCTCCCTAGTCTTAGTGTGACCCACCACTTTCATTCTTTGGATTTATCTTTTTTAAATGTAGAGGCTCAGCATCATATAGGGTATGTATCTGTTGTATTCAGGAAAGTTGTGCACAGCCCATTACAGCCATGATCTGCCTGCAATGCAACGAAAAGCAAAGCGACCAGCTGATGACATCGCTTCGACTACAAATCATTATGTAATAGAAAGATATTATTTTAGAAAATTCATTTCTTTGCACTTTATAGTTTTTGTTCTGTTTATTATTTCAATACAAACGGCACTCTGTTCTTGTGTTCTTTAGTTCACGTTTTACTTGAAAATGTAAGATGAAATATTGACATTTTTCTCTACAATTATTATGTTTTTTATTGTACTAAAGATTCAATCTAAATGGCACTGTTGTGTAAAATGTGTTCTTCAGATCCTGTTTTACTTACAATTTTATCCATGCATTAGTTTTCTATGAAATATAAACTTGCACAACAGAAATTACAAGTATGGAGACCAGTGAGCCAGTAAAAAAGCAACAACCATAACCAGCCAGTGGATGTGAGTGTTGGAGGTAGCATATTTATGGTATTCAGTTTAAAGCTGAAATAACTGTTTCACTGTTATGGTGATTTTGTGGAAAAGGAAGGCCTGGAACGTACGAGGAAGGAGGTAGTGTAAGGCCCAGCATGACTGTGCAGACA
>NC_092858.1:96103944-96112246 GCF_032062135.1 Pyxicephalus adspersus | reverse complement strand
GGGGGGGGGGGGGGGAGGGTTTGGTTGATAGGCAAGATGACCTAGCTATGTCTTGCCACAGTCATGTGAATCTTCTGCTGTAGAAGAACTGAACTAAGTTATTAAAAAAGATCTAAAATTCAGATGTATAGCTAGCTTTAAAAATGACTTGTAAATCCAAGTGAATCTACTTTAGGTGAATCTCAAATCTTGGCCAAGAATAAGAAAAAAGCCCTTTATGAACTCCAAACCAACTTTTCAGAGCGTGAAAGCTTTTCAGAGCGATGACAATGATAGGTCTATCAGAAGACATCAGCCCTATTATATCGAAGAAGAGTAAGTCATGTGCTCATTCATGAATATAGCACTTCATTTCATGAATAAAGATGCATTACAAGCATTACAAGCATGACATTGGAAAAAAAATGGTACATTTGAGTTTAGGGCATATAGGGTTAAGAACTAAGATTGGATAAGGCATTAAGTGTTTTTATTGTAAGAATATAGATTAGCTATAATAGTACAAATTAAGATCAGGTTATTGTGTAAGGAAACTTTTGGAAGTCTGCTTTTGCTGACCTTCTAAAAAAGCTAGATAATAGATATGGATACATGGATAAATCCCACTCAGTTTGAAATATTTTAACAAATCCTTTTTTATCATCTTTTTCTATCAAATATTATGAACTAAAGAGCCAACAAGCCCTTCTATTTAACTTGGCCCAGAGGATTTACCTTTAATTAGATGTAATCACTTAATCTGTCATATATTATTAACTCTCCCTGACAGGTTAGTTTTTCTAATTGGCTTGGTATGTGAATGACAGGCAGAGTCCCAATGCTGCATGAGCTGCTGCTAATTAAATTTACATGTTTTAATATGGCTTTATTTTTATTAATACCATTAATAACAGTTTCCCTTGAACACAGTATTATTGCTCACGTAATATATTTTAAATGTGATAACATTAAATTTTACTCTTGCACAGCTGGTATTTTTTTTTTTTGAAAGGTGGACACTTTTCCATGCATGATTTACCCATTCTGTGCTGATAAATCCTATAACAGGATATAATTAGAATAGTGCTGGGACAAGGTCCACTCAAACCCAAGGCACAAAGTCCAAATGCACATGCAGAATCGGAGCTTACAAATCTACATGTATAGTGGACAGGCCAGCAAGCCAGGTACAGAAAACACAGCCGCTGCCCTTCATTCCTAAGGTTGCCAAACTCAACAGAATTATGTGGAGTTGCACTATGATTAAACTGTGTTATTTACTCATAAACAACATGTTAAAATATTAGTTAAATAAATGTCGAAAAGGGTTTTCAACTGGGGTTAAGTAAGATTTATTAACAATTTAATATATTTTCCACAAAAATGTATAAATGAATCAGGTAATAGGAGCTTTGAGTTATGAATAACTGAAAATCATGGCTGGGATTTCATTCTATAGTGTCATGTGCAGTTTGGCAGCCTTGTTATGTGCAGTGCAGGAGGTGGCTGGGTCGGAGGACTCTGAATCAAGGTACTGCAGGATATCGTTGGGCATCACTGGACCCTGTTAGGGTCACGACTATGGACTTTGTACAATGCTGCGTAATATGATGACGCTATATAAATACTGTGTAATAATAAAAATAATAATATTAATAAAATATTAGATAAAAAAGAATAATAAATATTTTTTGTGTATGGTACGTTTATTTCTAGGTTATCTTTATTCTTTTCTAAGAACCAGTAATATGTCCAACCCTGTCAAATTATATTGGGCAAATTTACTTATTTTTCTGCTGGGTGAATTTCTCAGTGAGATCAAACACACCCCAAACAGTAAGAAAAACATTTCAAATACTTTATTGAGTATTGTCACTGTGAATCCATGTACTGAAGGCCCTGAATTTCTGTGATTTACATTTCTTCCCATCTTAAACACTTGAATTAATAGTGAGGCCGTTGGTTGAAGTTTTACATGCAGATACATAAAACAAAGTAGTTAAATATTTTTAGCTTCCGGTGTGTCGTAAACCACATTTTATTTTAAGTATATGCTAATTTATTTTCAGCAAACATCAAGAACTGTGTAATAGATATTTCATTTTTCTCTATACAATTTGTTTTGAGCTGAAGTGCTAACCTATTAAGTGTATAAGGCCACAATAATTGGCATCGCTTTGCGTAGAACGACAACTATTAAAAAGAACAATATGTACAATTTCCACAATGTTACTGGCTGGTAAAATAAATATATATAATTATCTGTACGGCTACTGCAGCATTTATATTCTTTATTTTAAACCTATAATTAGATATAATTTAGACCTTTTACAAATAATAAAATTACATACATAATTATTGAAAATAAAAAAGGAGTTTTAAGAAGAATGTAGTTGTGTAAAAAATGTGTAATAAGAAATGTTGTGCTCTAAAAATTAAGGAAAAATACTCTAAACCTATAGACAAATACTAAAATGTATATTGTGTACTGCAGGACAGGCTAAATAACAAATGAACTAACTAAAGGTGTAGTAATAATCTCTGTTGTCTTGCAACAATAAAGATCTCTATTCAGTACTCTATACAGTAAATAGCTAAAAGGTACATTTTACAGCCTGATACTTGCATTAGTTAAATATTGAGCTTATAAACCCATTGTTAAATAGTTTATCCTCTAGCCACCAGCCAATGGAGGCGTCCCCCACTATTTACCTTGACAATGGGCCTGTCCTTAACTTGTAGGCCTGGCCAGTGTTCCAGTGCAGCTTTGATACCTTCTTGAGAAGCAAAGGAATGGAACCCTGGCATAAGGAAATCCTTGTCTCCTTCGTCATAGAATAGAATTTGTACTGACATAACATTATGTGTCTATAAGTGTGATTGTTAACGTTTGACATAAGTCAAGTGCCTGACTGCTCAATAAGGATAAGAAGCCGTTTAGTTGAACTTAGGTTTATTATAAAATTATTGATTTCACCTATGCTAAAATTAGGTGAAATTAGGCATTTTACCAAGTAACACTACTAGGCAAATTTTTCTATATGAAAAACATTCCTCTAAACATTTCCTCTAAAACATTTCCTTTAAAGATTTAGGCGTGCAGTGCTCCTAATTGTGAAATCCTGGCACAAGAAAGCCAGTCATTACCTAGCAATTACATATAAACAAAGGCTTATGGTTATCATTAGGATTAATAATATTTTTCATGTTGGCGCTTTGGGTAGGGTACATAGATTTTTTTAACTTAATTTTATCACAAGCTGAAAATCCTTCTCTGTACAGGTGACTGGTTCACCCTACATTCTGTTGAAGCTGATCAGACTGCTTTTTTCCTGGCATGAGGCAGGGTTGGAATGTGTATGTGTGTGGGGGGTAAGCTGTCAACCAGAAGTAAATTGATTGACTGCTGATAATTTTTTTTTTTTGTAACTATTTTATTTGATTAAATTACACTAGTGATGGTCTAAACCTCTTCAGTGCTCATTGGCTGTATATAATCTCACTGTGTAGACATTCTATCACCTTCCTGTTCCAATGACATTCACATTTCTGGTTCTGACTCCTTGGATAAATTGTAGACTAGCCCAATAGAGAAACAAATTAGCAAAAAAATATGACAGAGGTTTAAACCTTCCCCTAAATCAGAATAAAAAAAATTCACTCTGGGCATGTACAGATTGAGGTCTCAGGGTCAAATAATAAGAGGCTAAATAAGAATAAAGAAAAATAACTCTAATCCTGCTGCTAGAACCCAATAGCCAAAATGTAAGAATGGCCCAAAGCACTGAGGGGGAGGTAAAGGTAAAGGAATATATACAATGCCCCATTTCTAAGGTTTGATAACAAACTAAACCACTGATAAGTAAGTAAGTAAGTATATGTTTGTGATCATAGAAGAATTGTCTAAACTCTGGCTATTCTGTATTTACTTTTCAAGGAGATTAAATGGTCAAATCCACCCAAAGGGTACATTCAAAAATAAGAACTCTACATAGAGAAGTCTTCTAAGTTCCTTTGTTGTTTACGTTACGAAAATTCCAATTAACTGATGGAGGGAGCTTCTTGACCACTAAAGGGAAAATTCTGCCAATCATCTAGGTATAAAAAGAACAATAATCTTTCTTTCCCTGAGTTCCTGCCACTGGAGATTTCACATGTTCGGTTCCAGAGATGCTTTTGATTTCAGCAGTCAAGAAGGTTAAAGTTCAGAGTTAGAAAGGAGCCATTTTTACATGGGTGATCGGGGAGGGAGAGGAATGCATTTACTAATTATATCTCAGATGTATAAAAAAAGGAACTCTTATGTCGGGAAAAGAATTCTAATGCTTTCTGCTTATAGCATCTGCCTTGAGTTGTGACTGACATCTGCCCTAATACACTCTGCAAATAGCTGTGAAATCTCATCTAGCTGAATATAAACAAGAAAATAGCTACCTGGAAAAATACATAGAAAAAAAATATTTCTGTTTTTAGTTATAGCTGCGCTGTGATGTAGTGTGAAGATACTGCATGCAAAAGATTACCATATAACCCCTAATTGATCATACAGTATAAAATTAAGAAGAATTTTAATTACAAATGTAAACTAATAATTCATACATATATTGTCCATAATATACATACCATACACAATTGAGTATAAACCTTTTCTAAAATAAACCAAGCTACTTAATTTTTACCTGAAAATACAGGAAAATGCTTTGTCCTACAAACCTGGGGCACAAAATGTGACTATCACAGCTAAAATTCAAATCAGTAAACAACAGAAGTGCCAATAAAATTAATGTGAATAAATACATCCATGGTGTGTTATTTTTTAAACATTAATTTAATATTTTATATTTAGAAAACATTTAAGGGAAAATTTAACATAGACCCTGCCTGTAAATCCTCCTTCCCCTTCTTACAGAGTAAAGAGTTTTGTACCTTTGTGCAATATTCTGGCCACCGATCGATGATGCTGTGTCCTCAGTAAACAAACTTTACATGAAGACACATTCTGCGGGAAAAGAAAAAAAAGCAGGGTTTATATTCAAGCCAGACCAATATCTGCAGGAAAAATGTATGTTCTCCTTGCGTTTGCATTGGTTTCCTCTGGGTGCTCTGGTTTATACCCATATCCCCAAAAAATGCAGGTAAATTAATTGGTTTCCTCTCAAAATAGGCCTTGGGCTGTGTTAATGACAGTGCCTTATAAGGCTTTTCCAGCTAATCTCCATGGGATTTCATTTTTAATTTTGAAGAAATGTTATAAATAAATATATATATATATATATATATATATATATATATATATATGAATTTTTATTGGCTTATGCGCAAGCAGAGTAGAGGGGTACTTTTTCATAGTGCTTACAGGATCTTGATAATTGCATCCAAACAGGGTCTATTAGAAGTGTTACAGAAGTGTTGATATGGCCTTAAAAAGAGGGTTTTGTTGTGTGTTAGGGAGTAACATTTTGGGAGTTTCTATATTTTTTTAATTTATTTTATGTAAAAGATTCCTTTTAAATAGGAGAGATGTCATTTCAGGGATGTCATTTCAGGGATGTCATTTGGGTCTTTTAATAGTTTGTTAATTGGGCCTGGGGTGTTCAAAAGTTTGGGGTGCTTAAAACACAACCTTCTTACTGACCATTTTACCATCTTGGAGCACAGTGCTGCAAAAAAATGCAAGCAGTCATTTTTAAAATTGAAACAAATTAGATTAGGAGAGCTGCATAATGTAAGTCAAGGTAATTCTAAAAGAACAATATCAGTACCACAGCTGCGTGTGTATGCTGTTGAGACTATCTTTGAAAACTGAGCTTTAAAGTAGCTTTAAAGCATCCCCCAAGCATGTTATTTGTAACTGATTTGGATATCTGTTGCATAAAAATAACCTCTTCCTTTTGTACAACTTTTTTTTATATGTTTGTTTTTGGATTGGTACATGTTATTAGGAAACAGAAAACATCTTTTAATGAAATTTTTATACTGGTTTGCCTTGTATCCCCAAATATAGGATATTAACCCCCAAAATGGCTGCAGTTGGATTTGCTGCTAAATTCACCAGGTTATGAACAGGATTTGCCAAATGCTCGGTGATAAAATCCTGAGCCAAATAACTCCTCACTTAGAACCAGGAACATGTTCACCTGGGTTAGGAATGGCTAGTTGTGGGAATTGGAGTACCTGGATATAGGGCTATGTTATAAGTGGAATGGCCTTGGTGATCTGTATTTGTAAATATAAAAGCACAGTAAAAGGGGAAAGGTAAATCTCTGACTGACAGTCTCTGTGAGCCTATACATTCATTAAGAACAGGTAGTCCCCGGATTAAGGACATCTAACATACGGACGCCTTCTAGATACAAACGGGCTTGCCTGCGAGCTTGTGTGCAGAACAGAGGCTTGAAGGGAGGAGGGGGCGGTATGCATGACTTGCAGAAGAAATCTTTTGCTAACACAGATGAGGTTGTGGGTGATCCTAGGGGGGTGAGCTCTTTCTGCAGCCTCTTCTAACTCTTTAATGACCAATGACCAAGACAAACTATGCAGCTGTTTCTTTTTTGCATATCAAAGCACCACTTGCTCCAGAAGTTAATGAATGTCTAGGCTCCAAAAAAAAATGTTTTTGCTTTGTTTGTGATTAACTCACAGTGAGGATTTTATACAGTAACTGACACCACGCTGCCTAATAATATGTTGAGACAAACATCAGTCCCAATTGCATTTCTTAAAATATTGTACATGTTCTGACCTACATATAAATTCAACTGAAGAACAAACCTACAGTCCCTATATCTTATGTAACATGGGGACTACCTGTATACATTTTTAGTGGCCTAGACAGCTTTGTGTCTAAGTGGCACAGTGATCCACCCTTCAACACATTTTGTAACTGGCAATCCCCTAATAAATCATAACCACATATGTGTGTGTGTGGGGGGGGGGTTATGGGAAAGAGCATTAACACCAAATACTTTGTCCCCTCAATAAATTTACAACCGAAAAGTTCTTTCTTACCTGTATTTATATAGCACTGATGTATTACTTAGCTCTTTATACAGTATATACAACTATTTCTATGTCTTGAAGGAATATACAGACTAATGACCTTACAGTACTTCATCCAAGGCCAATTTAGTAAGAAGGCAATTAACCAATTATATTTGAAATATAATCATTTCATTTCTAATAACCTAGATAGAGTTTTGTTTTACAAATGCAACAATTTCTTTGCACTAATTATGCATTTAAAACATTTAGAAACCGAAATGACCTTGCAAAACACCTTAAAATTTTCTAGGACACAGCTATGTAATTGAAAACTTTTAAGAATGGCTATAGATTGGAATTTGTAGTCTATTTGTAGAAAATCTAAAACCACAATTATTACCTAAATTTCTGCTAAAGCATTTTAAATGGCTTGACCCATATGAACCCTATTATAGAAACTTCATCTTCAACACCAAAAGCATTGGAAGCTTTATCTGGTATGCTAAGCACATCTGATTTCCTGCTTAATGAACTTCAAGTATCCTTAAGCCCCCTTTCATTGTTCTGCGCTACCCTTGGCCCTCTCCTTTGAGCTGTTTGCATTCCATAATTTCAGTCAACTAGTCTTACCATCATTTTACTCCAGAGTGAAACTTGTATCTTAGTTGATTGGGAACTGCATTCATAGGGTGTATGTCTAAAGTTGGGTCTTCAATATTGGTCAACAATCTTTGAGATTATAGATTATAGAATATTATGAATATTATCAAGGATGTTCAGCACATTTTTGTAGTAAAGAGCAGGAAATGATTAAAACTATATTTGTTTTGTACTCCACTTGGACTTCCACTTTATCATTACAACCTGTTCTAAAGATGCAACAGGAAATAAGAGGTAATCTCTCCAAAGTGAACACTAAATTCTCATTATATAGTTCAAAAGGTTTCTTTAAATTTCTGTCCTAGTGACAGCAATCTTCAGGACAAATAAAGTGAGTTGAATCTCCCAGCAAAAGGGTGTAATCCAAAAACTATGGGAAAATTCGCCTTTACATAAATTTTATTTATTATTCTCAAACCTATAGCTTTGTGTATACTGGATTGAAATACTAATAGCTACTTTAAAAGTGTAGACGAAATTCAGATGCCAATAATATTGTGTACTCAAAAAAGAAAAAAAAAAAGATAGTTGTCATTGTTTTTTTGCTTTAATTGGAACAAGGACACATACTCACACTATAATCTACAGCTCAAAATCTCCCTTTCTTACTCAAGGAAAAAAAAGGCTTCCAATTGTGGGTGTAGTTACAGCAGACGTTAGCTTTCCAGCTAGAGAATGTGAT
>NC_092858.1:96099009-96103264 GCF_032062135.1 Pyxicephalus adspersus | reverse complement strand
AAATTCTCTTTACCATTTGCTCCTATATACCATCCTGTTCTAGACATACAACACTGCTAAATATAGTAAATATAGTACAGTTAGAGCAGGTTCAGACTTGTCTTGGGATCCATTGTGCGGATTCTAGCTGCCTAATCACCTGCACTGCCTTTACTTTACTGTATTTATGGTAAAGCACTGTTATTAGCCTGGAACAGTATGGTATTTGTACCATAATGGAGAAGTAGGTGAAGGAGACATCTATGTCACACGTTACATGAATCATTATGAATTATTAAACAAAATGACTGGTTGAAGAGACTTTTTTTGCCCACTATGTTAACTGAAATAGTTCATTGTTAAAAAACATTATTTCATACCAAAAAAAGGAACAAATAGGGAAGAGGGAGGGACGAAGGGATTTAGTTCTAAAAGTGGCACAATACTTTTAATTTAGGGGAAAAACAAGAGTTCTGCAATACTTTCCCAAGGCACTGAACATCCTTCTTTGCTCTGATAGCCCGGACATCATGAGACAAAACATTCTAAAGCAATTATTTAACTACAGCACTTTGAGAATTGTCAGAGCAGGCACTTAAATCGCTGCATAAAATAGAATCTGAATAGAGTGTTTTCATTTTTTAAGCATTTGTTATTGTTGTTTTTAGAAAAGTAGATATTTGTTTTAGTAAAAAATAAGACAAATTGCATATTCATGTGATTGCAGTAATTTACAGCCCACACATAATTTTATCACATTTAATCCAAAGGTTTCTTACTTAAATACTTAATCAAAATAACATTTGTTTTAAACATATATTTTGATATGGTGCTCCCTGTAAAAGAAATGTGTGTAATACCGACTAGTTTAAAAGATGCATTACAGATAAAAGTTATTGTTAAACCTTGCACACATGGAATACAGTACATATTTTCATCTAGACATTGCTGGTACTATATAGTCCACCACACTTCCAGTTGTTTTGATAGCACACTAGTAGTGAATGAAACACCCACGTCAGGCTCATTAATTCCTTTCACACACACAGAAAGTATAATTTCAAAAAAAGCTAAGAGGCTTCCCAAGGCCACCAAAGAGATTCCATGGTGCTTTGGAATTGCGAATGTGATTGGTGGTCCAGGAAGTAGAAAGAGACACTACACAACATACTTTCTACCCTTATAGTGATCTTCCATTGAGGTATGTGGGCTAATTCTGCAGCAGTTTACAAATAATTCAGGTAAATGGATTGATTCACTTTAATGGATATTATCTGTAGTTTACCTTGACTAGAAATACTTGTTATGAATAGTATCCTATTAAACAGGGGTCCCCAACTCCAGGCCGTCTGACAATTGAGCCACGGCTCTGGCTGGTGCACCCCCTAGCAGGGTCGGGAGAAGGACAATGCTTGGGGGGGGCACACTGGCCAGAGCCACGAACGATGTCTGCCATACATATCACAGGCTCAGGGAAGTGGGTTTCTCGACTCGACCCGCCCATTCTCCCATCGCAGGCTCAGACTTGCGATGGGAGAGTAGGCAGGTTCTGGCATCATTACGTCACTCTTGGGGGAAGGTCCTTCCCCTTTCAGTGACACGCGGTTAGCTGCGCATGTGTGGTTTGGAGTCTGTAAGATTAATGATACGCGAGCTCCAAAAGGTTGGGGACCACTGCTAAAAAAAAAGAAGTTCTAACAGTTTTTCTGAACTGGTATAAAATGTTCTTTTCTTTTACTTAGCAGTTACTGTTTTGCATTTTGGCTTCTGTCTTCCAGAAGTTACAGTCAAGATTCTTGCTGGTGGACAAGCCACTAGTATACACACATTTTATACAAACATTTGGAGGCAAGTCTACAAATTATTGAGTGCAATATACCCAGATCCAAACCAACTTTGTGCTGCCACAGCAGCCTCATTTTCCTTGTTTATTATTTGTATTTAGTATGTTCCTCTTCTCCTGTTTGTTACTATTTAGCACACTCTCAGTTAGACACTCCCTGTCTCCTCATGTTAGTCAGTTTACAGTCAGCCATCTTACAGAAAAGGCTTAGCAAACCACTGTCTTATTACACTTCTGGAGGTACTTATAAGACTGTATTGAATCTAATGTACTGCACCTCTTTAACATGGTTAAAGTGAAACTTATGTCCCACTTTGGAAACTGCATGATCAGGCAGGTGGTTACTGCAAAAATAGACAAACGATGTGTATTGTCCTGGTCAAATTCCAGTCTGCCAATCTAATGCCGCACTCTTCACCTTTAGCAAGCCCATGCTTAGCTTCAGAATACTGGTTGCATCTCCCAGCACACAGTTGCTCCCAGTACCTAATGCGCAAGGAATGTCATCTGGGGACAGGAGACCCACAAATTAAGCAGTACAAGTACTACAAGGCAAATCCAGAGTATAAAGCTAAGGTCATACTCGGGCAAACAGTCCACTAAACGAGGTACAAAGGGAGTGGGCACAAGTAAAATCTGGGTCACAGGCAGAGGTCAGTCCAGGCTATGTATAATTGATAGGTCAGGAAAAGGCAATGGGCAGCAACAGAAAATCACAGGAGAAACACTCCAGCACAGATTAGCTCAGTTTAATGCTACAACAGGCACGAGTCACTGGGAGCAGAGAGGCTATAAAGCCCCAGAAGCCAATGGCAGCACAGGAGCATTAATCTTTCCTAAAATCCCCTTCAGCTGTGCACAGCCTCAGAGTGTGTGCTGGGGATGTTGATGAAGTACATTTCAGGCTGTACGGCTTAATGGGAGCAGGAAATGCTACTATTTCCTTGCTGCTGCAAATGACACCCATGGAAAGAATAAGTGGGGAGAGATACTGTAGTGGCGCACAGCACAGGATTGCCGGCCCCATGAGCATCCCCTAACACGATGTCTCTTCTGCAATAATCTGTTTTACCTCTCAATCTATTTTACCTGGTAAAAAGGTGTACTTGTGCAACACTTGTGTGGTGCCAGGGAAACCCAAGATTTCCAGCATTGGAGCCATGCCAATGAAGAAGAAAATGAGGAAGGTGGTGATGCCCTGCAAAAAAATGAGGATAGGAGTGTTTAGTGGGTTTAGTTACATTTTAGGGATGTTTGAATCTAAGTAACCTTAAGTAAGTACCTTAGATCCTGCAAACTAAAGTTTTTACTGCCAAGACCGATTGGGTCTGGCACCTCATGTGTTTTTTTTTTTGCCTGGTGATCTGTTATTCTGTACAGTTAGACCTGGCACATCTTATTTCAAAGGCTGTTAGATCACCAAACAACGTTAGGAATAGTAGGAAATTAAATATATGAGCTTTACAAGATGGGAACTAGAGGGTATTGTGTACTTATCTTTAAAAGGACAATACTAGGGTGCTTTTTCATGTAACTTTCTTTAGGATGAGAATAAATGTTGCCCTGTATCGAACGTTGTGGATCGATACACAAAAAGCTTAGCAACACACTTGTTTTGCCTGGGCTATAATGAATACTGACTGTAGCATCAGCATGGGCTGACAATGCCAATTCACTTCAACAGCTCCACTGGGCAGCCTACCACATGCCTGCAGAGCTACTGATTCACACATTGTTTAATCTTTCAGCATTGATGCATATACACAAAAAGGTTCTCCCACACAATAAATGTATTTTTGCATTTAATATCTTAGAACAAATCCTGACTATATTTTTAGTCTTTTAAAGAAACGCAAACCTTTATTTTTTTTTTAAAACTTTCTTATCTAGTCGTTTGCATACTTGTAATTTTTAAAATAAACTGTAAAGACTGAAGCTAAAATGTGGCATGTAACCAGAATTATTTTCACTGATGTGAGATTAGTGAAAGATATGTATAGGGCAATAAACAGAGGGGTTTATATTTTTTGTAGAAAACTGGTCTATCCATTGCTTCTGTGTTTTGTTTTCTGATGTGTTTTGTTTTTTAAGACACATTTTTTTTTTGACACATCCATGTGTTGATTTCAGAATCATCACCTCTTCAGTTCCTGCTAGGGCCCCTAAACTGTAAAGTACTTCCTGGGTTATGAGTGGCAGTTTTATCTATAACAACAAACTTCAAGCTCCCCATCCACCTAAAGCAGGGGTCCTCAAACTTTTTAAACAGGGGGCCGGTTCACGGTCCCTCAGACTGTCAGGGGGCCGTACTATAATTTGAAAAAAAACAGGAGAAGATTCTTATGCCCACTGCACAAAACGTATTTATTGTATAAAAAACATAAAGAACAATACTATATGCACAGCACACTTGCCGATCATTAAAAAAAAAAA
>NC_092858.1:96086392-96098825 GCF_032062135.1 Pyxicephalus adspersus | reverse complement strand
TTTTTATACACCCTACCCTTCACCCAACACTACCCCACACTTTTTATTAATTAAAAAAGGGCTGCTAAAAAAACTTTGTCAGTGTCTGCTACCTGTCACTCACTGCTGCCTTCATACATGGATCACACTGCAGCACATGTGTATATGATCAATGTGCATAGTATGTTCATACTATTTACAAATGTACATTGATCATATACATTTGTCTTCCAGTGAGCAGGGAATGAAGCAGTGAGTCCTGCAGTGAGCAGGGAATGAGTCTCTGCTCTGCTCAGTCTCTTCTCTGCCTGATGGCTTCAGCCCCACAGCTCCAGTGTTACCCTGGCAACAGTGGTGTCACGTGACTGAGTTCCCTGGAGTGCAGATGGCAGGCAGCCAGAACTCAAGCAGGAGAAGCAGCCTCAGCAGCCGGGGGGGCCGCATTTGTCCCACGGGCCGTAGTTTGAGGACCCCTGACCTAAAGTGTTGCAGTTTATTTTTTTGGGGGGGTAATGCAGTGCCATAATATATCCACAAGGCAAACTATGCAATAGCATATAGCACAATAAGTGTTGGGGGTGTAAACGAAACAACACAATTGCTGAGAAGTACATCACACATGACTAGGGTAGTTCAGATCTTTGCCCCCATTATATACACTACCCACCAAAATTAATCCTCCCAATCTCCCGTCCCCAATCTTACCAGCCATTCCCCCAAAAACACACCGAAACCTTCTTGGACTTAAAATGGCTTGCAAGCAGCCATTTGTTTAACAATAATAAAAACTTTAATAAGAAACACAATAAATATAAACATTATTTAAACACCATACATTAACATAAATTACCATATAAATTTACATAACATTAACATACCCATTAATATAAAGATTTAAACCATACTTGAACATAAAAAACATTCTTCAAGCCATTATAAAAATAAACCTATAAACCGAACTCCATTTAAACCACCGTGCCCAACTGCAATATGTCCAACAACCATCTACAATTTAAACCACCAAGCTGCAGATCTAGGAAAGGTAATGTCCACTCCAACCAAATATAATTACCATTATATACCACACTGGCCCCTAGCCGCCCAGCACCGCCTCAGGGGCCCCACCCTACACCTTTAAATAGGCACCCTACCACTGGGTTGCCCTTCCAAAATTGACCATTAGGACTCTTACCCTTCTAAACCCCAAACGCCACAGCGCACAGGCCGGATACCTCATTCCTAAGTGCCCCTCCACACCCAAACTGCTCGTTGTACATCACCCTGCAACCCCAAAAACCACATGTCTGTGCCTGTGGCATTGAGGTGCATACCATCCCTGCACAGGTATCTCCACGTCTCCTCCTCCAATCTTCTATGACGCACAACAATCCCCCCATTCGGGGCCACAAATCTGCCCACCTCCTTATTAACCTTAATCCTTGCCTTGTTGACCTTTTCTATGAAACTGGCCTCCCTCCAACTAGTTCTGGTAATCATATCAGACCATACTATGACCAACCCCAGGAATTCCAGCCTTAACTGTAAAAAATCAAGCCTGACATCCCTGATCAACTCCCGCATAGATCTAAGACCCATGTCGTTACCTCCCGTATGGATTACCACCACATCCAGAGGACGATCCAATGCCACAAATCTTCGGATTTCCGGTACCACCCTACTCCACAACATCCCAGGAAAACCGATCCTTTGTACCGTGGCCTCCGCTCTGGATAAACCCAGCTTCCTTCTTTCAGGCCAGACCTCAGCCCTCCTTGCACCCACTAGACATAAGAATGCCCCACTATCCAAATCAAGCAGTGCCACACACCTGGAAAAAAACACAAATAACCAAAACCAACCCAACAGCTCCCCCGATGACATCATAATACCCATAACTAAAACCCCTTCACAGCAGATGTGGCCAAATATATAACTGGAACCTAGATTCCCACAGCCCAATGCGCATATTCACCTGTTCCCCTAACCCCCATCTAGCCTCCTCCGTGGCCGTCCCAATTCGAAATGAATGTGACTAGTAGCCACCCGGATCCTTACCCATGCTCGTCAAACATGTCCTAAAAACCACTATAAACCAAAAAAGGGGCCAAAAAGGACCCGTCCTCATGAACCAGCCCCTCAACCATAGGTCTTCCTTGCAATAAGTCCCCCACCACGGTGACCGGGCAGAAAGGAGACCTCACTATACTAAAAAGCCTCATACAAAAACCTTTACCCAACTGATCAGTCTTAGACCGCCGATTGACCACACTCACCTTATCCGGCATCCACTTAACATTCTGAAACAAAACACCCCCTGCCCAGAACCAGGCCGGACTAACTAACTCCCCAATCCTCATAGCCCCAAAAAAATGCCATGACAAATGCTGCCTTAAATAACAACTTCTCATAATTCCCCACACACACTTCCTCCAACATATTTACCAAACCCACTAACAAAGCAAAAGACACCGGCCTTCTAGTGTCCGGTGTCCTCCTACCCTTCCTTTACCCCTTGACAGGCTGCTTCACCAAAAATACCTTGGTAACATCCTTCAACCTAAAATAAAACACCATACCAATCAATCCAGTGCAAGCCTCCATAACACCTCCTGACAAGGATGCCCGCACTGCTCTGTCTCTGGCGCCAACATGCAAAACCTGTCCTACTGGAAAGGAGATAATGCATCAGCTATAACATTATTCACCCCAGGAAAAAAGATAAAATGTTATGTTGCAGACATTTCAACACTAAATGCTTCAACAGCCGCACTGCCGGCAATGAGGAAATTGACAAACTATTAATAGCCTGCACCACCCCTAGATTGTCACAATGAAACCTCAGCTTTTTATCTGCCAATGCCTCCCCCCACAACTCCACAGCCACCACTTTTGGAAACAGCTCCAGCACCACTAAATTCTTTACCAACTTAACCGCCACTCCTGCGGCCATGCCCCAACACACCACTTACCCTGAAAATATGCACCGAATCCAGCAGAGCACGCAGCATCCATGTACAATTCCAAATCCATGGCGGCAACCGACTCCTCTAACCACATGGCCTTATCATTAAATGAGATCTTCCACATCTGCAAGTCTTCCCTAACCTCCCTAGACAAGCGCACAAAATTCAATGGTGACTTCACCCTGGCCGCCGCGGCTGCCAATCTCCTGGAGAAGATTCTACCCATCCGCACCACCCTACACGCAAAGTTCAGTTTTCCTAGCAAAGACTGAACTTCCTTCATGCACATCTTACTCCGGCCACAGGCCCCAACCACTTCTGCCCACAATGCCACCAGCTTGTCCTGAGCTAACCTACTCTTCATAGTCCACAGAATCCAACTCTATCCCCAAAAATGTTATCGTCGACCCTGGGCCCTCAGTTCTATTGTCTGCCAGCGGAATCCCAAAACGATCAGACACATGCTGCAAATCTACAAAGCAAACTGTTCGGTGGCCCAATCAAAATCATCAAATAATAAATGACAGAAAACTCCCCCGCCACCTACAACCCAAAAAACATATGTACTCCGGGTGCACTGGCAACAACCAAAAGGCGGCTTCAATGTCCGCCTTGGCCATCAAAGCCCCCCTTCCATAGCGCTGCACCCACTTTATGGCGGTATCCAGGGATGTGTATGTCACCGTGCACAAATTTCGGATCAATGCCATCATTCACTGAACCCCCCGACGGGAACGATAAATGATGAATCATCTAAAACTTACTTGGCTCCTTTTTTGGGAAGTTTCAAGTTAGAAGGGTCTCTCTGGGGGCTCCAATTATGGCGCTGAGCTCTGGCAAATGGTTCCGGGCTCAGGCGCACCAGAGGCCTCTGCCCCTGAGACCGCAGCCCCCCTAATCTAACTGCCAGGGGCCCACTAGCAGTCCCCCTATTGCCTCGGCCACTCTCTCCTGCAACCAGGCCTCACCCTGTGAGGCCGCTGCAGCCCTAAGCTGCAGCATCAGAGCATCAAAAGACTCCATAATTAGATCACCTACCTACAAATTTTCTTCCCACAAAAAAAACTGTCCCTCACATCTGACTGACCTTCTACTTAATCCCCCTATTATCCTCCCTCCTCACTTCCGACTCGACCCCTAGCTAATCTCACCCCTATATCTTCCACTCACATTAACACTTACAGAACCTGTTGGGGACTGACCTCACACCCTATCATGCAGGCCTTACGCTTAGTCCTCTGCTTCGTGCCTCACTGTACGTGTTAATTTCTGTTTTCTAAGATTATTTTTAGATGTAGTTGTCCTAACTTTTATTACACAATATTTATATTGAACCGACAAATTATGTAGTGCTTTAGAAAATCCATATTCATGTCACTAGCCCTCTCTAAAAGAGGCTCACAATCTAATGTCCTTACTATTGTCATGCGTCATTAATACAGTCTAAGGGCAATTTTGGGGGGAAGCCAATTACTAATTCCTTTACTGCATGTTTGGAATGTTGGAGGAAAACCGGAGTACCCGGAGGAAACCCATGCAAATACATGTAAAACCTGAAAGCTCAGGGATATATCCCTGTGACCTACCGCTGCAAAGGCCACAGTGTGAACCACTGAGCCACCGTGCTGCCCCACTTAACTATGAATTGAAATTTGTATAGCCATACTGTGTTTGTGTTAAGGTGGATATATACTTGGAGATAACATTAACTGTCATGGCTAGGCTCATTCTAAGAAATGAGAATTGTCTGGAAGTGAAGTTGATCTTTTGCCATCAGTAGTTTCAGTGACACACAGGAAATGCACATGCAGACAACAAGATTGCCTTTATTTAGTGATTTGTCAATTTAAGCATGTCCTTTATATAAGTAACTGTTGTTTAATTATCAACCACTTTTTTGTCTTTTTCCATTGTGTTTTCCCTCATTTTGATTTTCTAAGCTGTTCTTTTTTTAGGTATGTGTCATTTACATATATTTCCAAGAAAAGATTTGGGGTTGTATGTAGTAAAAGATTTGGAAAATGTTAAACCAAATTATAACTGATACTAGAGTATATTGCATGATGCACTTTTGTGTGATGTTTCTCTGCATTTGATGCTCATGCAGTAAATGCAAATGTTAATAGAGACCATGCTTTAAAATGACTTTGTTTCAGAAGGGAAGCAGTAGCAGCAGACTGGGAAAATCCATCATAGCCAATTGCTTTATTTCACTTGCAGAACATTCTATTAAGGATCTACTGAACTGAACATTTTTAATTTAGAATATAAACAGACAAGTCCTAACTTTTTCTTGAATTGCAAGCAACCTAACATGGAATACTTTAGGTTCATTCCTTAAAACAATGCTCTTCTAGGGTAACCCAGTTCCAGGATGAACAATTCAAGGAAAGATGACTTAAAGGACTATTGGAGTCAGGTTTACTCTTTTAAATATGAGGTTGCTGACTTTTGTGGTGGACAGTGGTTGGCAAGACGTAAGTGACATTACTTTGGTGTGCTTGAGTTTTGATTGTTGGTTATTCAATGAGTATGGTTTAAAAGTAAAAGTGGAATTAAGCTCACGTCCCTTTGTTCCTTCACTGGTCACTGTCTGGATTTGAGATTTTTGGGAATCTTGGTTGGCCAGGCCAGAATAACATAACTCCCACACATGTGCACAGCAATTTATTTGCGGTTCTAAGGTGTGCCGTGGCCATACACTGAGCCATGTGCAGCTTACTGAAGATTGTAAACAGGAAGATTGTTTTATAGCAGATAAGACATACTGTAGCATGTCCCTCTGCAATGAAGAGCTGCCCGCTTGCAATTTTTGTGTTTTAAGTTTAGTTCCAATTTAATAAAAGAACAAAGCAAAAATTTGAGAAAGAGAATAAATGAAAGATGTGCCTGGCAGAGGAATGACAAAACAGAGCATCGTCTGTAGGAGAGATCAATAAGTGTTGTGTGTGGTGCAGCTCCTTACAATGGAGCAAATGTATTAGATTATAATTTAGAACTAAAAGCTGAGGAAAGTAAAGTGATAATTCAGCTTTAATCTTATATAGAATACAATAACCAGTTAGTGTTGTCTTTGGTTTAGAGCCCAAGATTAATAAATGTTCAGTTTATTTTGGAGACAGTTAAATCTGTTGCTGGAAACAGTGTATTGTAATATGTATAACCATCCATTACTGTGAACATTATAGTATTTGCAATGTTCTCTGTACCTAACTCTATCTTTTCCTTTAGCACAGGGATTCTTGGCTTGCAACAGAGGCTTTAGGAATGAATAAGTAACACATACATACGCATTTGGAAAGCTGCACATAGCTTCTAAAAATTGACTCCACAGAGGTTAGTTATTAATTACGCTCTTGGGCTCCATTTTGTTTTGAAGTGGAGCTAAAGAGGGCAAATCTTTGAATTAGTAGCACTAAAAATGGCAAGAGAAGCAGAAATAAAATAAAAACAAAATTCTTTATACCCAGGAGATGCGGCTTAGAAGGTCAAAGAAATGCTCTAGTGCCATCTTCTGGGGACTGCGGTGCATTGTCACAACAACAGAATATATATTTAACCACAATTACCGATCATGATATGGTCTAAGGTATCCAATATAAAAATGCAAAGTGCAGTAACTCATTACAACTAATTTATCCAATAAAGTAATACAAAGTGCAGTAACCCACAGCAGCCAATCATATTACTGACATTAAGAAAATTTGCACCCTTCCAGCATAAAACTCAAAATGATCATTTGGAAAGTAAAAAGGAGCTCATAGTTTGTTAAATACAAACAGCAATGTAGTAGTAGTGATTACACTATGTCTTCAGCAGTCAAGCATTTGTATATGCAGTAAGAGAGTTCCCTGCCTGAATGTTCATGACTTGTGTAGCCCAGATACTCACTCCCCTTCCCCTGCTGCAACAGCCCCCTGCCTCTTTTCTTTTATTATAGACAACATACCAATTCGGGGGAAAATGGCTTTGCAGATGTTTATTATCTAACACATTTTATTAACCAAAATAAAAATCTTAACCAATTAGATATATAAAACCTTTAACCATTTAACATTATAACAAGATAACAATATGACAATATCTAGACACTGTATCGTCAGGTTGCAGGTCCTCGAAGGCCCTAACCCCAACTAAGTCTTCCCCCGTGAAGGGTCTGCCACTCCCATAATATTGTTTTTCCTAGCTGCCCTACACCACCTCGGGAACAAATATCAATTCTGGCAGCCCATCAACACTCATATACCCCTTTTTGGGTACACCACCTCCACTTATAAGGCACCCATACCATAGACGGGTTCACCCAACCATAAACCAAAACACTGCCCTCAAGGACCCCAAACCGCCAACCTCTAAGAACAAACCACCATTCTTCCACCACCTATTGGGAGGGCGGGCAGGGAACTTTTCTCTTTTCTGTCCTAGTAAGAGAGACTTCTATTGCCTGTTTCCTTACTTTTCCCTTCTCTGCCCTCCACTCCCAAATTCCATACCATCACTTTTTTCACATGACCCTCAGAGCATTTCCTCTTTAACCTTTTGAATTCCGCTCCTGCGCTTCCACTATGTTAAATTTGTCTCCAGGTCTTACTTTATCAGCCTACTTTGAGCTCAATTGTCACTTCTAGGGGAAAAAATCTAAAACTGATAAATAGTAGTTCTTTTGTGAGGAATGGAAATGTAGCAAATTCATGCAAAAAATTAAAAATAAAATAAAAGCTAACCTATATTAAAAGGAAAGGTGGACTGAAGGTGGTATAATAACAATTTAGGAGGCTATGGCTTAAATGGCATTAAATGTAAACTACTGTTCTTCTGACCCACCTCTGGGCATCCTAATAAACATAAATTCACACTGTCTGCAGAATATTGTCACATTTCTGGTACAGTTATGGATGGAATATTGATGTGGATTTTATAACACATTAGATCTGTGCAAAATCTCTGTCTTTTTAACTTATAATTCACCACTTTGCATATATGCATACCCATTAGTACCTACTCATAGTATATAGTAAATACTTTAAAATGTGTAAAAATGTAAAAAGTAATTTCAATTATCAAATTATGTGAAATCTAAATTCCTGTTTATTTTGAATTCCCAATATGAGCATATAATTTTTAAGTTTCTCAACTTCAACTTCATTCAATTTCTTTAACTTCATAAATCAGCTCACCTGTAAGTGTTTTAAATTTTTTATATATTTTTTTATTATATATATATATATAAAGTTGTAAAGTTATATGTAAAGTTTTCAACCAACATGAGAACCAATTTGATGCCAAATAACCTTTTCTTTTACCAAAAAGCATGCTCATCGTGCTTCCATGTTTGAGGAACCACTGATTCTTCACTGGTACATTCACAAAAGGATCTCACCACAGACAATCAGTATGAATTGTCCATGTCAGGTTGGTGGTGACAATGGTAGCAGAGGAAGGTCTCAGCAGCATTGTGATCATGACTTAAGGAAAGTAAAAATGCATTTTACCTTTTTTTACCTGCCAGCGGTTGGTTAGAGAAGGTAGGTGGAAAGTATGGAAGTATGGGAGCTACCCATATTTGAGACTTGGTTTAAAACTGAAGTTCATTGTGCTTATAATTTTTCCTTTCCTTTTTCTACTTTTCCCCTTATAAGCATGCTGAGGTAATGTAGAAACATCCAAAACAGTATTGATAGGACTTTTTTGTTAAAAAAAAAAAACATACATGACCATTGTTTTACATTTCTGTTCATCAAATTACCATGTGTTCCTCAACGCGTTTCACACAAATTGCTTCATCGGGGAAACACCATTCAAAGCGTCTATAATCAGACAATTCTTCAAATTAACAAATATTAACCCATTCATTTGAACATGAACATCCTATAAGCTTTTTTACTGTCCTGCCATGGAAATTTCTCTTTATATCCTCTCTTGGATACGTAACAGGAGGTGAGAGGAAAACTTGCCAAAGTGAGGGGAATTCCCATTTTAGACAGTTGTCACAAAAACATTTATCTTGGATGAAAGAGTCCCCTTACCACTTGCTCAAATAGAATCCCATATAATTAGGATTACTCCTAATTTTTCTCTGTGACAGAACTAATTGAGGGGCACATTACCCAGTGGTAACACAGTCTGCAATAAGAAATAAAAGAGGGTCCAACCTCCTTCTATATTTAAAACAAAGCCAAAAAAATTGTCTTTTCATACAATAAAATTAATTGGATAATATTACATTGATCATTTGTGGCTTCACATCAATCAACTGGCAATTAAACAAACTCCAGGCCAATATAGCAGCCAGGAGCTTGTGTACTTTTTAATTGCTGGGTATGTAATAGAAATGATTTACTTACATGGTTGGGAATATACACCTCTAAACACACACATACCCGCCATGTGTCCTAGGCAAACCTGTCCTTCCTGGATGCCCAGGACCTCCATGGTGGGTGTCATATTGGATAGCACTGGGACCTCCTATTTACTGATTACCCCAGAAGTGCCCTATACTTCCATGTTTGGAGCTCTCAAGCTCCAGCCACCTTGGCTCAGGGCAAGTTTATTGAGCTCTTTCTGTACTCAATCAACAGAATGCAGGGGCGACATTAGAGGTCTAACAGATTCCTGATCTCTCTTTAAAACCTGTCTTTAGGGAGACATCAGGAAAGATTTCAACTACTATCTTTTCAATCAGCAGGAAATCTACTTTCAGAAAATATCCATGTTTTTCCATTTTAAATAATTTTCAGGTCTGTACAGAAAGTTGAAAAACATATCTGACAGCAAATGGGTAAACACACATCTTCTAAAGTAAACCTTTCCTTGGCATAGAATTCAGTGTGTCCTAGTAGACAATTAAAAATGATTTTAGATAGCACTATAAAAGCAAATGCCAACAAGCTGTCCCCATCCTTTTACTTCATCTCTGTCACTGTTACCTCTGCTGCCACCACCTTTTAGTTTAAACACCACTGTTCACAATGACAGGCAGAAATGGATTGCTTTCCAGTGGGCTCTGTGGGACAAGTGTCAGTGTTGTGTTGTGGGAAAGTAACAAGATGAATGTAGTAGATATGTTAATTGAAGACTTACTTTTGTGTTACAAAGATGCCCTGTGCATAAAGGGCAAAATTTGTCCCTTCCGATCTAGTTCAGATCCAGAGCCGAGTACAAATTGGAAATAATGAATCATTTCTGACGCTGGCAGCTAAAGATGAATTGCCATCAACAATGCTTTTCTTTACCGTGTTTTTGTAAGCATCTGAAAACTAATTTCCAGCAGCTACAGTTTCAGAATACAGCTACAATTAGGAAAAGGAGGGAAGAATTCCAGAAAGCCATTATTAATCCTGCTTGTCGCTGGTATGAAAACTAATAATGACACAGATGTAGTGTGAACCTCTATTCCGGTTTTATTCAGGTTTTACAGCTTGAACAGAACAATGCAATATTATGGATGAGGCACATTTGTAAACTGCTCTGTGCTCAAATGTTGGAATCCTGCTTCTAAAATTCTCCCATATTCAGATGAAGTTACCTTCTCCATAATACTAGGAGAAATATTTGGGAACCAAAGATATTTCATTACTAATGGCCTGTCCAAACTTTTTTTCCGAATACAATTCAGTTTCAGGTCTGATATTGCCTCTAATTTTCCCAGCTTTAGTTTGCATATTTCTAGTCTTTTTGTTTCACTTCTGGTCTGTGCCAAATTTATTCCGAACATCAGTAATTTCATCTGAAACAAACTAAATATCACCAACAGTATTTAGTGCTGATCAGTATGTTACACCTGGATATGACTGGGTATAGAATAAAGCGCCCATGGCTATACACTATACCTGTGAATGAGAAGTAAACATGGCTCAGCCAACCCATCCAGGGGATGATGATTGAAACAAAGCTTTACATAGAGATGGGGTGCACCAGTATGATTCTCCGGTATCAGACACCCAACAGAGACAAGAAAAGTAAGAAACAGCATTTGAGTTATCACGGTAACATATAGGCATGGCATGGTTAAACAGGCATGCTTTAACAGTGGTGTCCTGGTATTACTATTGAATTATTATTGAATATATATATATACATATATTTAGTGTATTTACATTATTCTAGTGGACCATTGAAACCCTGAATCAAGAACATCAATTATTTAGTATAAATATACCTAGTTATATATATTTGCTTTACATGGTTTGGACAATACTCTCCATTGACCATGCCTGCATAGGATGTGTTTGGCAAGCTATTCCTGTTTTCGTATAGTAAACAGGAGCACTGAATGTGTTTACTTTTGAAGGATTGTAGTAATGCACATTGTTGTGCTGGTCTGCTTGACATCTGCTGTTGTTAATTAATTTGAATTGATCCCTATTGATTCATCTCTGGCCATGCTGTATTCAATTGACTTTACATGATTACTATTGAGCGGATTGGATTGTTTTGGCTAATTATCGGGAATTGGATGCCCTGTCTTATGTGTAATGAAGCATGGAATTCTTATGTCAAAAGAGACTAAGCTGGGTAATAGGTATCTATCTGAAATGTGAATGCAACATTCATTTCAAGTATTGACTTGTGCTAAACTCTTACATAAAAATAGGAGTTTGCTGCTTACAGACTCTGTCAGAAATAAAATCCCACATTATAAATACTGTACTATAATTTCAGTATTTACAGTGAACCTACCATCAGATATACATTTTCAAGTCAGGTTCATGCATGCTAAATAATGTGTGTATTTAACACCTAAACTATCTATTCACTATGCAATATTTTTTTTATAAATCTAACAATCAAATCAACAAAATTTAATATTCTTTAATATATTTGTGATCACATTTAGAATCAATGTTTTTGCAGAATAACAAAATATATGAGGTACTCACCCTAGCAAGAGTGGCTGAAGTTATTCCAGGCTTACATTTGAGATGGCAGAAATGAACGCTCTGGCGCTATCCTGCCCTGTGCCCCTAGGCTCTAGTATTTCATAGTGCCATCTTAAAGAGGCCTCTATATTAACAGGGCCTTGCTAAAATCAATTAATGTGAATTTTAATTCACATTCATTACCAAACAAGTGGATGGTACATTAAATTCTTGTAATTTATTGTAAATGGATATAAACTGATCACTTTTAAACATGATCTAAAATCTTTTTTTCATACCCCAATGAAAGAGATTTGATAAGTAATTATTGATTGAAACAATCTAATGGCTCTATTTATAAAACAAAGAATCCAACATTAGCTTAAACATCCTCTGTTAGTAATCTTCCAGGTCCATGTGTTTCAATGGCAATAATTATTTTCCACCAGGGAATGTCAGATTCATAGATTTATAGCTTAAGCCCTAGAGTTATACATAATAGAACTTAACAAGCAGCAATACTGCTTATTGGTAACTTTGATAACAGTTATAATTTTGCATGGCAATAACACTTACATAATGTGGCTGGATGTGCAATGACTATCTTCATTCTGTTTTATTAATTCCATTTTA